>NC_060270.1:63409132-63465090 GCF_021613505.1 Equus quagga
GAACATGTGGAGCAGGACGTCGTGAATGAATAGTGATGCCTGCCACGGGCATGTGTGGGAATGGTGGGACACAGAACATGTGGAGCAGGACGTCGTGAATGAATCGTGATGCCTGCCACGGGCACGTGTGGGAACGGCAGGACACAGAACATGTGGCTCTGCCAAAATTGCATTAAGCCTCCAGGGTGCTCAGAGCTGGGAAGACATTCAGTACCTCAACTTTTGGCCCAACCGCTCAATCTGAAAACACAACATATTTACTATGTCTTAGGGAAGGAATGAGAAAAAGAAGGAGATTGGGCATGAATTCTAACTTTGCCATTTATAAGCTGGGTGATCATGCACAACATGTTTAAAGTTTCTGGGTCTTATTTTCTTTTTCTGAAAAATAGGGATCCTCACTCAATCTGTAAAAATAGTGTACCTATGGCCCCTAACAAAGTGCCTATGTGCAGAATGTACTCAACGAATGAATGGCATCAAATATTTTCAACTCTCATTTTTACTGATCTGCTTTGGATCATGCACAACACCTATAGAAGTGGGCCATGAAGGGCAGCAACTTCAGGCTGCCTCCTCGCAAATAGCCCCACACCATCACCTTGAGTGGTAGACAGAATCAAAATAGATCCCAAGATTCCCAGGGGACAATCTCCTAGTTATTCAATCAAACACTGATGTAGGGACTTCTATGATGGGATTTTACAGGTGGAATTAAGGTTCCAAACTGGTTGATCTTAAGAAGGGAAAATTAGACTTGGTGGTCTGACCTAATAAGGCAAGGCCTCAAAGGGCACTGGACTCTTCCTTGAAAAGGAGATTCAAAGAGGTAGAAGGATTCAGCGTGAAGGATAGTCGGCCTTGTTGACTTCGGAGATGTGGGAGGCCTCTAGGAGCTGAGAGAAGTCACCAGATCGCTGTTAGCAGGAAACAGGAACCTCAGTCCTACAGCCACAAGATTGAATTTTTCACAACCACATGAGCTTAGAGGAGGATTCTGAGCTCCAGATGAGACCAGAGCTCTGCAAACATTTTGATTTCCACCTCATAAGACTGAGCACATAATTCAGCCACACTGGGCCCAGATTCTGACCTACAGAACTGAGACATGTGTTCTTTTAAACCACTAAATTTGTGGTCATTTGCTTGGCATTAATAGAAAACTAATGCACCCTAGTCCTGCTCTTGCCAACTTTTACTTTCTTGAGCTTTAGAAGCATTCCCATTTTAAGACTTCCATAAAGATAATGTTGCTGGAAGGAGACGTATCTTACAGCTGTCCTTTAGCATCCTACAAGGAATAGCAGTGGTGAGACCCAAGACAATCTCATCAAGCGTGCTGCGGCCTCCCGTCATTTTGTGATGGGCAGTGTCTTGTCTTACTTTGCTTTTATCATAGTGCTTATGGTTGATTTTCTGAGAATGAAATTCATACATGCTTATAGAAAAGTGTAAATCCACAAAAAAGTAGAATTTAAGAACATAAATCATCAATAATCTCATTCTCAGAAGCAATCTCTGTTAAATGTTGACAGCAATCTTTTTATACATTGATTGATTGATTGATGTTTTGCAGAGGAAGGTTTGCCTTGAGCTAACATCCGTGCCAGTCTTCCTCTATTTTTCAATATGTGGGCCACCAACACAGCATGGCCACCAACAGAGCAAGGTAGGTCCACGCTTGGGAACTGAACCCGGGCTGCCAAAGTGGAGCACTCTAAACTTAACCCCTGGGCCACTGGGGCTGGCCCCTACATTTATTTTTAAAAAGTTAAAAACGTAATTATACTCTAATGTTTCTCAGATTTCTTTGACTGACTACAATTCAATAACATATAGGTTTTACATTACTCCAAAAAAGTTTCACAAAACATTACTTACCAATACTACCTGCAATAAATTCTGATAGTTTCTGTTGTTTCACTAAAAAAATGTTTTTCTTTGCATCCTACTAAATTGATTACAAGATCCCCTAATGTATTATTACCTGTACTTTGAAAAACATTGCTATATACAATTTTGTATCCTGATTTCCTGATTATTTCTTGAAAATTTCTAATGCCATTAAAATTATTTTAAGCATATTTGTAATCAATTTATGCTGTTAAATCTCATTCAGGTATCTTATTTATTTTACATGCCTATTCTCCTATGTTTGAAGATTAGGTTGCCTCAAATTTTAAAAATTTAAATGAAAATTTTTCTTGCCTATTAATCATGCTTTGTTTATTCTTTAGCATTAATAGCAAGAAGTGAAAAGACTAGAATGTTTGTATGCATATCTCCCTTCTAAACAGAGTGGAACCAGACAAGGGAGCCTACATCACATAAGTCATTTCATGCCCTTCTCCGCTGTACCCCCGAACTTATCCCCTTTGCCAGGGAAAATGGATTCTGGAGAACACTGTTGTTCTCTGGACGTCATTGGCCTGAAGGCTGGCAGCCTTGGAGGGAACGCTGCGCTCTGCTGCTCTGAACCAGGCAAGCGAGACAGCAGGGTCCTCAACTCCAGGCACCTGAGCAGCACCACAGTCATCAGCTCCAGAGCTGACAGAATGTTTTCATTGCTCATTAACTGTTAGCATTGTTGGTTCTAATGAGCTGTGATCTTCATTGCTGCTGAAGCAGGCTGGCACCTTCTCCTCCCCAACAGACTGCCTTCCCAAGCAGCCAACATCCACCATACGCGCCCCCTGCAGGAGCCAATATGCTTACTCCAACACGCTCACCTGCAGCTCCAAACCTGCCTGCCCTCGCTCCAGAGCCTGAGGCAGCCAGGGACTCACACTCCGCTCTGATGGAAAGACTTGCCTCAAGTGTGGTCCCTCTCTCTCTCCCATCCATTCCCCAATTAATGCAAAAATTAAAGCAGAAAGTTTACTTTTCTCACACTATTACAGCATGACTGTAAATCTCCTGAGATAAGCAATGTTGAGTTGTTTTCATGGGAGCACCTGCCCCAGTGTTTGTCACATGGTGACATGGGCTTGGGGGCGGGGCTCATCTTTTCCTTAGTAAAGGCCTCTGAGGAAGGTCCTGCATACCTTCAGCTGAGGCCCCAACAGGGGTGTCTGAGCAGCAGGTTGCAGGGAGGTGAATGCAGGGGCATCAGGTGTGTGTGTATGTGCTCAAGTCCGCATGTCTGTCCATTCTGTGAAAACCTAAGGGAATACATACTTTCACAGCTCAATGCTTTCAGCTTTGTGCCATCTTTCCTTTCTATTCTTGACTACTTTCTACTTAGGCTGCAAGACTCAGCCCAGATGGCTTCTCCAGGAAAGTTTTCTTTGACTTCCCTCTTCTGAGCTCCAACAGCACCCTCATATACCTCTCACACTGGAGTATAATTACTTCTTTGCTTTTCTTGAAAATGCATCTTAATTTGCTTTTGCATCCCCAGCATAGAGGCAGTCCCACAGAATGTGCTCACTAAGCTTTTAATGCAGTGGACTGAAAAGGTACAGAATGATCAACTCACAACCTTGAGTTTCCTACAGGAATATGGGCAAGTTGCTACTTCTTCCTTAATTCTGGCCTCTAGGTGCTAAAAGTGTCATATGTCAGAGTAGAGAGTAATGAAAGTTTCACTTTGTTTTATATATTCTTTTTTATTTAAACAACAGAAATTTACTCTCTTGGTTCTGGAGGCAAGAACTCTGAAATCAAGGTGTCAATAGGGTTGGTTCCTGCTGAGGGCTGTGAGGGACAAGCTGATCCAGACCTGCCTCCTTGCCTTGTTGATAGCTGTTTTCTCCCTCTATCCCTTCACATTGTCTTCCTTCTAAATGGGTCCATCTCTGTGTCCAAATTTCCCCTTTTAATTAGGACACCAGCCATATTTTATTAGACCTTCTCCAGTGACCTCAGGCTCAGTTACAGGAACCTGAGCAACACCACAATTTTACTAATTACACAACTTTAAACATGCCTTTAACAATTACATCTTCAATGACCCTATTATAAAATAAGGTCACATTCTGAGGTGCTGGGAGTCAGGACTTGGAAATACATATTTTTTTTTGGGGGGGAGGGTGGATAATTCAACCCATAACATATGCCAAATCAAGTCAAAGGAAAATTGCTCTTCAGGACCCCAACCTTAACTAAATCCAACTCCAGACAAGTGCCCGCTGTGTAGTGGACACTGGACTAATGGCAGTAGAGTGGAAGAAACACAGGTTTCTCTGCTCGTGAGGATCTGGGAGTGGGATGACAGCATCAGTGCCTAGCACAGCTCCTGGCACATGGGAGGCATCATATAAACATTTGAAGAGTATGGTCCTGCCATGGGAGTCAGGAGCCCCAGATTTTAGACACTGGTTTTGCCCCTTATTTGATGAGTGGCATTGGGAAGGCGCTTCCAGCCTCCAAGGCCTTGTCTCATAATTTAAGTTACATAAGGAATGGTGTGACTACAGCAGGATTCAATGGCAACTGAAATAAAGCCATGCCCTGAGGAAAAAGCATTGTTGGTGTCTGTGACAAGTGGTTTGTGGGTCATGTTTGCTAAACAGATTCTAATTTCTTTCTGCCAAATCAAGTAGGAATTATTATTTTTCATCCTCACTTTTAGGATATAGCATTTCTATTATTTCCGTTAAGGTACGTTCTCAGTTACAGGTATCTTCCTCTTATTCAGTCTGCAGAAGAATATGTTAAATAGGTCCAAGGACCACAAGTCCCCTGGAGCTCATTCAGCACAGGGGACAACTGAGGCCGTTGGCCTCCCAGGTGATACACCGATTCCATTTTTAGTGGTACTGGAAGCCCAACTAACCCACATAGCTACCAATACTTTTGTTGATCTGTCCCCCATCCTCCCCCACACCCTAACCCTGTCCCACCGTCAGGCACAACAACTTCCTGATATGGATTTTGTGTCAGAGGAGGGATGGGAGATAATCCCTCAGTGAGTAACATAAGACAGACTTTTGACTCTGGCTCAGATGCGTAAATTCATAACATATCAATCTTGCCATGGTAACAACTAAAAAAAGAATAAAGTCAAACAATGTATATTTTTGAAATATACCAGATTGGTGTGGAAGCAAAGAAGCCTAAGAGAAGCACATTCCAAAGAGGGGTAAGCTCTTCTGAGGCGAGCAGAGACCAGAGCCGCTCAGCTCCGTGGGCATCTGTTGAGTCGGGGCCTGGAGAGGCAGAGGATTTGGCTTGGTTAAGGAAAAACCAATGGATCCAAGATGCAGAATGAATTTCCCTCTCTAACACATTCACCATCAAAGGACATTTGCTGAGTGTCACGTGGAAGTGCCAGAGTGGAAGGCTGGAGACTGGGCGGTGAAGCAGGGAGAAGCATTGGCATTCTTGAGGAACTCAGAGTGTCACAGGCAGGGATCTGGAATACACACAGGCCAGATCTCACTCAAGAAATTTACACACAGTTAACCAAAATTGACTAAATGTGTAACCAGACCTGAAACAGCTCAACTCCTGATTAGACCAAAGTGACCTGTCTCTTACCCCAGCTACCTGACAAATGAACATGTAGTTTATTCTGGAGGAAAATAATGTTTATTTTTGTATTTAGAGGTTTTTCTTAACAATTTTATTGAGATATCATCGCCATAAAAAATGATATATATTTGAGGTGTACAACTTTATGTTCCGACATAAGTGTACATTGTGAAAAGATCACCACAATCAAGCTAAATACCGTTACCTTTACATAGTCACCATTGTGTGTGTGTAAACAAGACGTAATTTAAGATCTATATCTTAGCAAATTTCAAGTATGCAATACGGTATTGTTAATTATCATCACCATGCTGTACGTTAGATCTCCAGAACTCATTGACCTTGTGTAAGTGAAATTTCGTAACCTTTGACCAACATCTCCTCATTGCCCCCTCCCTAGCACTCCAACTGCTCCTGCCCCTGACAACCACTGTGCTACTTTCTGTTCTAAGAGTATGGCTAGTTTAGATTCATCATATAAGTGAGATCATGCAGTATTTGCATTTCCATGTCTGGCTTATTTAACTTAGATTAATACCCTCCAGATAAATCCATGTCATTGCAAATGGCAGGATTTCCTTCTTTTTTAAGGTTGAATAACATTCCATTGTGTGACTGTATATATGTATATGTGTGTGTACATATATACGTATATATATACATTCCATTAATAATATTCCATTGTGTGTGTATATATGTGTGTGTGTGTGTATACACATGTATCATATTTTCTTTATCAACTCATCCATTAACAGACATTTAGATTGTTTCCATATCTTGGCTACTGTGAATAATGCTGCAATGAACATGGGAGCACAGCTATCTCTTTGAGATCCTGGTTTCATTTCCTTTGGATATATACCCAGAAGTGGGATGCTAGATCATATGATATTTCTATTTTTAGCTTTTTGAAGGAACTCCATACTCTTTCCCATGATGATTGTACCAATTTACATTGCCACCAACAGTGTACAAGGGTTTCTTTTTCTCTACAACCTCAACACTTGCTATACTTTATCTTTTGATAATAGCCATTCTAACAGGTGTGAGGCAATATCTCATTGTGGTTTTGATTTTCCTGATGCTTACTGCTGTTGAGCAGCTTTTCATGTACTTTGTGTCCATTAGTACTTGTTGTTTTGAGAAATATCTATTCAGTTCCTTTGTCCATTTGTTTATTGAGTTATTTGGGGTTTTTTTTTTGTTTTTTTTTTTTTTGCTATTAAGTGTATACATTCCTGTTATATTTTGGATATTAACCCATTATCAGATATGTGGTTTGCAAATATTTTCTCCCATTCCATATGTTGCTGGTTCACTCTGTCGATTGTTTCCTTTGCTGTGCAGAAGATTTTAAATTTGTTGCAATCTCACCTGTTTTTGCTTTTATTGTGTGTGTTTTTGGTGCCATGACCAAAAAATCATTGCCAAGGGAAATGTCAAGAGGATTTTTTCCTATTTCCTTCCAGTAGTTTTACAGTTTTAGGTCTTACATTTAAGTCTTTAATCCATTTTGAGTTGATTGTTATATATGATGTGAAATGAGGGTCCAGTTTCATTCTTCTGCATGTGGACATCCAGTTTTCCCTGCACCATTTTTTGAAAAGACTGTCCTTTCCACATTGTGTGTGTTTGGCGCCTTTGTTGAAGATCAGTTGACTGTTTTTGTGTATTTGTTTCTAGACTCTGTATTCTGTCCCATTGGTCTATGTTTCTGTTTTTATGCCTGTACCACAATGTTTTTGTTATTTTAGTATATTTTCAAGTCAGGGAGTATGGTGCTTCCAGTCTTTCCCTTCTTTCTCAAGGTTGCTTTGGCTGCTCGGGGTCTTTTGTGGTTCCATATGAATTTTAGGATTATTTTTTTCATTTCTATAAAGAATGTCATCAAGATTTTTATAGGAGTTGTGTTGAATCTGTAGATCACTTTTGGTAGTATGGACATTTTAACAATATTAATCCTTCTAATCCATGAACACAGGATGTCTTTCCATTTATATGTGTCTAATTTCCTTCATCAATGTCCAATTATCTTCAGTATACATGTTTTTAACTTCCTCAGAGAAGTTTATTCCTAAGTATTTTATTCTTTTTGTTGCTATGTAAATGGGATTGTTTTCTTAATTTCCTTTTTCAGATAGTTTCTTGTTAGTGTACAGAAATGCAACTTATTTTTTATGTTGACTTTGTACCCTGAAACTTCACTGAATTTATTAGTTATAACAGTGTTTTTGTCATTGTTGAATCTTTAGGGTTTTCTATATATTTGATCATGTCATGGCAGAGAGAGAGAATTTTTCTTCTTCCTTTCCAACTTGGATGCCTTTTATTTTTTTATTTTTTCTTGTCTAGCTGCTCTGGCAAGGACTTCCAGTGCTGTGCTGAATAGGAGTGGTGAGGGTGGGCATCCTTGCCTTATATAGGATCTTAGAGGAAAAGCTTTCAATTTTTCCTATTGATTATGAGTTAGCTATTGACTTTTTATATGGCCTTTATTGTGTTGATGGAGTTTCCTTCTATACCTGTTTTACTGAGAGCTTTTTAGTATGAATTTATGTTAAATTTTGTAAAATGTTTTTTCTGAGCCATTGTGATAATCATATAGGTTTTATCTTTCATTAAGTTAATGTGGTGTATCACATTGATTAATTTGTGTAAATTAAAATGTCTTTGTATTTCAGGGATAAATCCCATTTGGTTAGGATGTATAATCCTTTAAATGTGCTGTTTAATTAAGTTTGCTGGTATTTTATTGAAGTTTTTGTATCTCTGTTCATTTTGGCCTGTAGTTTTCTTGTCTTGTGACGTCTTTGTGTAGCTTTGGTATCAAGGTGATGCTGGCCTCATAAAATGAGTTTTAAAGTGTTCTTGTTTTGTTTTTCTGCAAGAACTAAAAAGGGTCAGCATTAAATCTTCTTTGAACGTTTGGTGAAATTCATCCATGAAGCTATCTGGTCCTAGGCTTTGCTGGGAGAGTTTTGATACTGCCTTTGCTGTTTCAATCTCCTTATATGTTGTTTTGTCAGTTCAGCTATTCTATTTCTTTTTTATTTAGTCTTTGTAGGTTGTACATTTCTAGGAATTTATCCATTACTTCTAGGGTATCCAATTTGTTGGCATGTAATTGTTCGTAATAGTCCCTATGATCCTTTTTATTCCTGAGAC
Source organism: Equus quagga (assembly GCF_021613505.1). Classification (NCBI taxonomy): domain Eukaryota; kingdom Metazoa; phylum Chordata; class Mammalia; order Perissodactyla; family Equidae; genus Equus; species Equus quagga. Next base: position 63,417,773 of record NC_060270.1, read on the forward strand.
ATGCACTATAATGCCTCCTCTTTCATTTTTTATTTCATTTATTGAGTCATTTCTCTTTGTTTTCTTAGTTTGTCTAGCTAAGGGTTTGTCAATTTCGTTTACCTTTTCAAAAGACCAATTCCTGATTTGATTGATTTTTTTTCTATTTTCTATTCTCTATTTGATTTATTTCCAGCCTAGTCTTTATTATTTCCTTCTTTCTGCTAACTTTGGGCTTAGTTTATTTTTCATTTTTAAGTTCCTTGAAGTATGAAGTTAGATCGTTTATTTGAGATCTTTTTTAATGTAAGCATTTTTCACTATAAACTTCTCTGTTAGTACTGCTTTTGCTGCATCCCATAAATTTTGATATGTTGTGTTTTCAGTTTTGTTTGTCTTGAAATATTCTTTTAAATTCTTTTTTGATTTTCTCTTTAACTCAATGGTTGTTCAAGAGTGTGTTGTTTACTTTCCACATATTTGTGCATTTTCCCATTTTCTTGCTGCTGTTGATTTCTAGTTTTATCTCACTGTGGTCAAAAACTGTACTTGGTGTGATTTCAGTCTTTCAAGTTTGTTAAGACTTGTTTGTAATCTAAAATGTGATCAATCCTGGAGAATGTTACTGTGTGTGCTTGTGAAGAATGTGTGTCCTCATGCTAATGATGGAAAGTTCTATATATGTCGGTTAGGTTCATTTGATCTACGATGTCATTGAAGCCCACTGTTTTGTTACTTTTGGTCTGGATAGTCTACCCAATAATGAAAATGAGGTATTGAAGGCTCCTACTGTTGCTTCAATTTCTCCTTTCAAATCTGTCAATATTTGCTTTATGCATATAGGTCCTCTGATGTTGGGCTCATACATGTTTGAAATTGTTATATCTTCCAGTTGAATTGCCCTTTTTTTTATTATGTAATGATCTTCTTTGTCTCTGGAGACAGTTTTTGACTTAAAGTCGATTTTGTCTGATATAAGAATAGCAACTCCTGCTTTCTTTTGCTTATCATTTGCATAGAATATCTTTTTTCCATCCCTTCACTTTCATCTAAAGTGAGTTTCTTGTAGACATCGTATAGCAGGACCTTGGGTTTTTTATTCACTCAGTCACTCTATATATTTTGACTGGGAAGTTTAATCCATTTACATTTAAAGTAATTTTTGTCTTTTTTTGTGAAGAAGATTGGCCCTAAGCTAACATCTGTGCTAATCTTCCTTTATTTTATATACAGGAAGCTACCACATCGTGGCTTGATAAGCAGTGTGTAGTTCTATGCCCAGGATCTCAACCCACAAACCCCAGGCTGCCAAAGTGGAGCACATAAACTTAACTACTACACCACCAGGCTGGCCCCTAAAGTAATTTTTGATAGGGAAGGATTTATGATTGCCATTTTGTTAACTATTTTCTCTCTTATAGTTCTTTTATCCTTCCTTTTCTCTCTTCCTTTCTCTTTCATTGTTTTGTTGTATTGATAGACTTTAATTCCTTTTTCTTTTTCTTTTGTGTAACATCTATACGTATTTTCCTTGTGATTATCATGGAGCTTATATAAAACATCTTATAGTTATATCATCCTATTTTAAGCTGATAACAACTTAGCTTCACTTGCATACACAAATTCTACACCTTTACCACCCACATTATATGCTATTGCTATCGCAACTTACATATATTTATATTATGTATCCATTAACATAATTTAGTTATTTTTAATATTTGATTTTTAACCTCTCTACTAAAGTTAATAGTGACTTACCCACCACCATTATAGTATTACAGTATTCTGCTTTTGTCCACATATGCACCTTTACCAATGAATTTCATGCTTTCTTATGCTCTTGTGTTGCTGTTTAGCATTCTTCCATTTCAACTTGAATAATTCCCTTTAGCATTTCTTGTGGGCAGATCAAGCAGTGATGAACTCCTTCAGCTTTGGTTTGTCTGAGAAAATTTTGCACCCTTCCATCTTTTGAAGGATGGGTCTGCTGGGTGTAGCATTCATGGTTGGCGGGGTTTCTTTTTTTCTTTCAGAACTTTGAATACCTCATCCTACTCCCTTTAGCCTGAAAAGTTTCTGCTGAAAACTCTGCTGATAGTCTTATGGGGATTCCCTTGTATGTAAGAAGTTGCTTTTTTCTTGCTGCCTTCAAAATTCTCTCTTTGTTTTTAACTTTGAAAATTTGATTTTATTGTGTGTTGGTATACATCTCTTTAGATTCATCTCATTTATTTCTATTGGGCTTCTTGGACATAAATTTCTATTTCTTTACCTGGGTTTGGGAATTTTTCAGCTATTATTTCCTTGAATAAGCTTTCTGCCCCTTTCTCTCTCTTCTCCTTCTGGGATTCCCATAATATGTATATTAGTTTTCTTAATGATACTCCATAAGCACCTTAAGCTATCTTCACTCTTTTTCATTCTTTTTTACTTATCTGACTGGATGATTTCCAGTGATCCATCTTTGAGTTTCCTTATTCTTTCTTATGATTGATCTAGTCTGATGCTGAATCCTTCTATTGAATTTTTTGGTTCAGTAATTTTATCCTTTAGTTCTTTAATTTTTATTTGGTACTTTTTAAAATATTTTTTGTCGAGACCTTTGTGAACATCTTTATGACGATTGTTTTGAATTCTCTGTTGATCAAATCATATACCTCCATTTCATTTATGTTGGTTTCTGGAGTTTTATTTTGTTCTTTTATTTGGAACATATTTTCTTGTTTCTTCATTTTCCTTGACTTTCTGTGTTGGTTTCTGACAGTAGGTAAAACAGCTACCTCTCTCAGTCTTCACAGACTGGACTTGTGAAGGAAATAAACCTCTCCAATCAACCTGACCAGAGATTCTGAGTGCCTCTCAAACCATTGTGCTTGTGCAGACTACTGCCTTTGTTTTTAATGGCTTCCAGGAGACTATTGTATCCAAAATCCTGTCAATGCCCTGAAACAGGCAAGATAGAAGCCAGCCCCTCATGTAGCAGCCAGCAAAGTTGAGACACTATATGTGTAGTCTAATTCCTTCTCTCCTCAGGGAGAAGCTAGGGACTGGAGTTTATCACCCACTCACTCTGCCCTCACCCAAGAAGAAGAGCTACAGCATATACTCTTTCAGGTAATACTCTCTTTCAAACTGTTGTTTTGCACCCTGTCACTCCCAGAGGTCTAGCTAATTCTGAGCCCAGGCAGTTCTCAGAGAGAGGTGGGTTAAAAGACAGGCCATTGGGCAACAACTGGAAAAGTCAGGGCACTAGGTGTATAGTGCAACTCTTCCAAGTAGAAGCTGGAGGCTTGGTTTTATCATTGCAAGTTGGGGGGAGGAGCTGCAAGAAGTGCTCACACACCTATTCACGCTCCCAGGGAAACCCATCAGGTCCCAGATGCAGGCTAGTTAAAAACTAGACCTGAGGACAACAGCTGCAAAAATCAGAGCATTAGGTATGCAATCTATCCCCTTACAGGAAGAAGCTAGGAGGTGGACTTTGTTTTCTGGTCACTCTGTGTTGAGCTGGGGAGAGAGCCATGGGAAGTACTTGCATGCCCACTTACAACTGCTTTTTTGTTTTCTGTGGTCACAGAGGACTAGCAAACACCATGTTCTGTCAGTTCCAAGAGCTAGGCAAGTTAGGAGCCAGTCCCTCAGTTGGAAGCCATAAAAGTTGTGCTGCTAGATGTGTGATCCAATTCCTTCCAGGGAGAAACTAAAGGTGTGTTTTTACAAAAACCAGCAGGAGTGACGTTAGCATCATGGTGGAGTGAACTTGCCCAGGACTCTCCCCTCCAACATACAACAAAAAGGGGCATCCAGACTCCAACAGAGGACATTCTAACAACATAAAAACCTCAGCCACACAAAAGAAGGTGGGGAGGCTGGAGCCCCACACTATCTCCCAAAAAGACTGTGATCACAGCCACAGAAGGATTAGTGAGGGAAGGAGCGGGGGAGGGGTCGCTCATTCACAGGATCACCAAGGATTCCCTAGGGCCCTTGCAGCCTAGAGGGGAGCCCTCTAATGGGGTGAAAGCTTTCGTGGGGGTGACTTCATCAAGCCAAAACTCCAGGAGACCAGATAGTGAGAGCAGAGCAAGAAATCCTGGTGTGCATGCAGGAGAAAGCACCCCTCCCGCCACTCACCCCACGCCATCTCTGCTGAAAACAGAGGGCTCAAAATATGCAGCTCTCTATCCCCAACCAGTGGCAATAGGCTGTAACTGCAACAGAATAATATCAGAATGCATAAGACCCAACCTACCTCCTCTAGCAACATCAGACACTACATCAAATCTCCAGACCAGAGAGAAAACGACAAGCACATGGAGCTCAGTCCTGAGGTCACAGAATTATGTAAGCTAACCACAATTAATTCAAAATAGCTATCATCAAAAAACTCAATGAGGTAAGAGAGAATATAGAGAAACAATTCAATGAGTTCAGGAGCTACTTCACAAAAGAGATTGAAACTATAAAGAAGAATCAATCATAAATATTAGAGATGAAAGACCCAATGGAAGAGATAAAACAAAATAGGGATTCCCTGAATGCTCATGTGGACACCATAGAGGAGCTAATCAGCATAATCGAAGATAGGCATGTTGAAATGCTCCAGACAGAGGAGGAGAGAGAACTGAGACTAAAAGGTAATGAAGAAGGTCTCTGAGAAATATCCTACTCAATGGGGAAATGCAACATAAGAATTGTAGGTATTCAAGAAGGTGAAGAGGAGAATGGGGAAGAAAGCATGTCCAAAGAAATAGTAGCAGAGAACTTCCAAGATCTAGGGAAAGAGAGGGAAATATGTGTGGAAGAAGCTTCCAAATCTCCTAGATTTATCAATGCAAAAAGACCTACTGCAAGGCATATAGTAGTAAAAATGGCAAAAATGAATGACAAAGAAAGAATACTCAGGGCAGCAAGGCAGAAGAAAATAACCTAAAAAGGAACCCTTATCAGAATTTCAGCGGATTTCTCTACAGAAATCTTACAAGCTAGGAGAGAATGGAGTGACATATTCAAATCTTTAAAAGACAAAAATCTTCAGCCAAGAATACTCTATCCAGCAAAAATATCCTTCAGATATGAGGGAGAAATTAAATCTTTCCCAGACAAACAAAAGCTAAGGGAGCTGATAGCTATGAGACCCACCCCCAACAAGAAATCCTCAAGAAGGCCCACATACCTGAAAAAAGATAAAAAGGGAGAAAGGGGTCACAAAACACAGAGTAAGGAGACAGACAGAATCAGAATAGGATAGCAAATATTCAACTATAGCATTAGGCTAAAGGGAAGGAAAACACCAAAAACAAAGACAATCTTGTCCTTTAACCACAAACTCACAACACAAGTTGGAATAAGATATGAGAAAAACAACTTAGGAGGGGACGAGGAAAGGGACTGAACTGGTTTAGACTAAGGAAATAAGAGGCCATCAGAAAATGGTCTGTTATCCACGAGATTCTGAAGGTGCAGTTTTACCACTGGAGTGAGCTTGGAGAGATGCCACAGGAAATGCCCATACACCCACCCAAGTTCCCAGAGGACACTGGCAGCTTGCAAATGCAGGCTGGTTAGAAGCCAGACCCTCGTACAGCAGCTAGAAAAGTCATGGCTTTTGATTTGCAGTCTAATCATTTCCAGGGAGAAGGTGGGAATTGGACTTAATTGCCTGCTCACGCTGCATGGAGCCAGGAGGAAGAGCCATGGGAATTGCTCATACAGCCATTAAAATATTCTCTTTGTTCTCTGTGGTCCCACGGTATGAGCAAATGTTGGGCCCTGTCATTTCTCAGAGATGGGCAGGTAGAGGCCAGTCCCTCAGGTAGAAGACATAAAAGTTGAGGTGATAAATATGTGGTCCAAACCTTTCACTCCTCAGGGAGAAGCTGGGAGTTGGGAGTTTACTCCCAATTTTATGGTGCTGTGGCGGGGGGGTCGGGGGGGGTGGTGTTAATGGTTAAAATGTATCTCAGTTTTTGCTGCTTGTTTAAATGTATTTCCTCAGTTGCCTGATATGCAAGAGTCTCTCAGTTAGTTTCTGGATTTCTCTCAGAGGTGATTGATCCATATGTGGCTGTTCATTCATTGCATCTGTGGTCAGAGGGAGACTGGAGCCTCCTGTTCCAACATCTTGCTAATATCCTTGTCTCTAGGGTTTTATAAACCTAATGCCTAATCAAAAATAACTGCAAATAGAAAGAATTGAAAATTACTATAAATGCAAAAGAAACAAGAAAAATATGATCCATAAGGCAAAGAATAGTCAAAAAGGCTGACCCAGAGATGACCCAGATATTGGAATTAGCAGACAAGGACTTTAAAATAAATGCTATAGTTATGGTAAAGAAATTAGAAGGAAAGATAAAAATAATTAATGAAAATGGAGAATTTTTATATAAAAATGGAATTCTAAAAAATTAGACATTCCAGAACAGGTATGAAATTAATATATCATTCCCTGAATTTAGCAAAAAGGATCAGTGAGCCAAAAGATAATACAATAGAGAGTTTCAGAACTGAGGCCAAAAAAGAAAATAAAAAAGACAGCAAAAAAGACATACTGGACAGAGAAAAACAGAGAAGTGATATTTGAGGAGATAATAACTAAGAATTCTCCAAAGTAGATGAAAGACATCAAAACTAGCTGATTTGAGTCAGATAATAATAATAAAAACACACACACTCATTATAGTCAAACTGTTAAACTTAAAAAGTAAAGAGAAAAATTAAAAGCGGCACTCCTCCCCCCAAAAAGATACATTACATTAAATTGAATAACAATAAGCATTATAACTGTCTTGACAACAGAAATGATGGAAGCCAGACAATGAAATGGCATCTTTAAAGTGTTGAAAGAAAAATAAAATCTTCTAAACTAGAATTCTATATTCAGCAAAGTTAATCTTCAAACATGTCATGGAAATGCATAAATTTTTATAAAGTAAAAGCTAAGAAAATTTGTTTGCCAGCAAAGCTTTCCCCCAAAGAAATGATAAAAGCTCTTCAAGTTGAACAAAAATGATACCAGCACGCAGCATGATTCTGCAGGCAGAAATGATGAACACCAGAAAAGATGCACACACACATAGTCACATACATACATATAAGATCTATTTCATTTACTTTTATTAAAGACTATTGACTGTTATGACCAACAAAAAAACAATGTACTCTGTAGCTGATAACATGTGTAGAAGTAAAATATATGACAACAATAGCACAGATGGTGTGAGAGTATAAATGGAATTATACTGTTACTAGGTTCTGAAAGAATACTAATTCAAAGTAAATTATAATAAGTCAATGCATATCTAATAACCACTAAAAAAGTCAAAAAGTATCACTAAATATATCACACAAAATGTAAATTACATAATAAAATCACTTATTTTTAAAAAGCAAGAGAGAAGAACTAAACTAACAAGAAACAGAAGAACAAGTAGAACACAAATTGCAAGGTGTTATACTCGAACACTACCATATCAGTAATTACATTAAATATAAATGAACTAGCAACAAATTAAAAGACATATATTGTCAGATGGGATAGGTAATCAAGATCCAATTGTATGTTGCTTACAAAACACACAGTTTGAATTAAATAATGAAGGTTGAGTGAAAGTAAATGGTTGGAAAATAGACAACATGCAAATATTAGCCATAAGAAAGCTGACAGTCACATTTTTGTCAGATGGAGTAAACTTCAAGGCAAGGAGAATTTGAGAGGTAAATAAAATCATATCACAATGATAAAAGAGTCAGTTTATCTGAAAGACATGGCATTTCTAAATCCCTATGTTCCTAATAAGATAGCTTCAAATTGCATGAAGCAAATCTGGCATAACCAATGAGGGAAAATATACAAACCTACAATCACAGTTGGATAATTTTACCCATCTCTATTAAGAATTGATAAACTAAGCAAACACACATACACACACACATACATGCACACACATGCACAAACACACAGTAAATATAGAGAAAAAAATCAAGAATACTATTAACCAAATTATTGATATGAAAAGTGGAAATGGAGACATCACTACAGAGACTGTAGGAATTAAAAGGATAATAGAAGAGAAAGGGACTTCTGGAGTGGTGGAGTGAGAAGTAGGAAGGACTCTCTTCCTAACAAAACAACTATTTAACTGGAGAAAAATGTTTTTTTTTAAAAAAAAAGGACTATAGCTTACTGTCCTAGCCTGGGAGATGGGAGGAAAGTTTCCATATGGAGTAGTTCCTATAACACTGAGCATGAAGTTAGGGGAGGGAGCATGTGTGCTTCAAATGCCACAGACTCTTGCTCTTCTTTTTGATATTTACTATGTTTTAGTAAATTATCTTGAATGAATGTTTCTCCATTCACTCATTCATTTGAGTCTCTACAGACTTTAAATGATAATTTTTATCAGTCTTAAAAACTCTTAGCAAAGAGTTTGCTGGTCCTCTCCACTGAGCCTGCCCGAATAGAGTTTTTGTAGTACACAGCCGGAGGAGATGAGACATCCCAATGGCCTGCACTTACAATTGTTGTGGGAAGGGCAGACCATTTGGGTACCTCTTCTTCAACCAGTCCCTAACCATAGGGCAAAGCTCTACATTAGGCATAGGAGGCCAAGAATACTGGATCCTTATTACAATCACCCTCACCCAAGGTCACTACTCATAGGGCAGAGTTTCCACAACATAAAGTAGAAGCCAAAATGTCCAGAGTTACTGCCCACCCACTAGTGTACCCTCTTAGAACAGTGGTGTCACTCTGGGAGAAGTGGGAAGTTCCTTGGCATAGGTTCTAGTTAAGAAGAGAGGTAGTTCATGATGACAAAGAACTGCCCAGCTCTGCCTGAGGGGACAGACTTTATTTGAAACAGAACATTTAAAATGCCTAAGGATGCTATTGTAAAAATGGAGATCTGGATAAAAAGCAATTAAGAGGGCAAGGAACACATAGCTCCAGGATACTAGTATCAGCATGTGAAATGGTAGAGCAACCAGAAGTTTCACAGAAAGAAACAAGGAAAGAGAAAACCAACAAGACCCCTTTTGGGATCACAGTCAGCCTCGCCACTCAGCATTCCTATGTGCAAGTACTAGACTGCAATCAGAGTAGGTGTGGGGCAGACTGGAAAGAATCGTCAAGTTGTACACAGATGCATCAACAAATAGTGTAGTTCTCACTGGCACTAGGGGCTTAAACACAACCTCTGACTAAAACACTAACTGAAAAATGAGCTACTCTGACCCAAAGGCAGTGCCTAATAAGCCAAGTTTAAAAGTAAAATCACACCCACACCTGGTAGTCTGGAAGACTGTGTGGGCATGCACGAGGCTGGACTCTCTTAGAAGTGATCATAGATGGAAAATACAAGCTGTTAGTCCCTGAGGAACATGGAGCAAAAGTATAAACTCCAGGAACTGTGGTAGCAGTCTCTAAGTCATACATACACCCCATGCTTAAAGGTAAACATCTACCTGCCAAGGGGGCTTAAGCACAACCATTGGCCAAAAGTGACTTAGGCTGACTGAGGGGCAGCCCCTAGGTAAGCAGACTAAAAGATAGTGAAAATAAAAGTAATCAATCTGAGCAGAAATATCAGAGACTACACTCTCCAGGATAGACCATAAGGCAGGTCATAAAGAAAGTCTCAATAAATGTGAGAGGATTTAAATCATACAAACTATAATCTCCAACCATAAAAGCATAAAATTAGAAAATTAGATACTTTGACATAAATAAAAGTAAAAACACAACATACACTAACAGTTATAGGAGACAGCCAAAGCAGTGCCAAGATGCAAATTGATAGCTGTAAATACTTATATTAAAAAGGTAAAAAGATCTCAAATCCGTAACTTAAACTTCCATTCTGAGAAACTAGAAAATAACAGCAATATAAGTCCAAAACAAGCAGATCAAAGAAAATAATAAAGATTATGGTGGACATAAATAAAATAGAGACTAAAAAAATAAAAAGGAAAACTAAAAAAACCAAAAGCTGGCTTTTTTAAAAGATCAATGAAATTGACAAAAATTTGGGTACATGAATAATAAAAAGAGACAGGAAACTAAACTACCAAAATCAGAAATAAGAGTATGTAACTACTGACCTTACAGAAATAGGAGAATACTGTGAGAAACCATATAGGAACAACTTTGATAAGTTAGATGAAATAGATAAATTCATAGAGACACACAAACTATCAAAACTGACTCTAGAAGAAATGAAAATCTGAGTAGACCTAAAACCAGTAAGAGATTTAATTAGTAATTTAACAATTTCCCACAAAGAAAAATCAAGTTCCAGATGGGTTCAATGGTAGTTTATACTAACCATTTAATGAAACATTAATATCAATCCTTCACAGACTCCTCTTAAAAAAAAGAAGGTAAAGGAATACCCCTCAGCTCATTCTATGAAGACACTGTCACCCTAATATCAAAACAAGACAACAACATCACAAGAAAAAGAAACTACAGACCAATGTCCCTTGTGAATATAGACACAAAACTTCTCTACAAAATGCTAGCAAAGGAACTCTAGCAACATGTATAAAGGATTACACATTGTGAGCAAGTGGAATTAGCATAAGAAAATCTATCAATTAAAAGTATAAAAGGCAGAAATTATATGATTTCTCAATAGACACAGAAGAACACTTACCAAAATCCAAGTCTTTTTGATTAAAAAACCAAACACTCAACAACTAGAAATAGATGGGAACTTCTTTGACCTGACAAAGGGCATCTACAAAAACCCGATAGCTGGCATCATACTTAACGGTGAAAGACTAAATGCTCTCTTTGTAAGATTAGGGGGAAAAATGATGTCTATTTTCACTACTTCTATTCTCCTTTGCCCTGGATGTTCTACTCAGGGCAGTTAGGTGAGAAAAAGAAGCAAATGTCATCTGCATGATCTTGTTTATAGGAAATCCTAAGGAATCCAATAAAAACTAACTGAACTAATAATTGAGTTTAGCAATGTTGTAGCATACAAGATAAATATACAAAAATCAGTTGTATTTCTATACATTAACAAAATAATCAAAAATGGAATTAAGAAAAAATTTCATTTACAATAACATAAAAAAGAATAAAATACTTTAAAATTTAGTACTAAATTTTGCAACATAAATGCAAAACTTGTACACTGAAAACTACAAAACATTTTTAAAAGAAAGTAAAGAAGATCTAAATAAGTGGAAAGGCATCCCATGTTCATGGATTAAAACAACTAAATTGTTAAGATGGCAATATGCCCCAAATTGATGTACAAATTAAACGAAATCCCTATCAGATTCCCATCTTGCTTTTTTGCCTATATTGGCAAGCTGGTCCTAAAATTCATATGGAAATACAAGGGACCGAAAATAGCCAACAATATTGAATATGATGAATAAAGTTGGAAGATTCATACTTTCTGATTTCAAACTTAGTACAAAGCTGTAGTAATCAAGCCAATGTTGTATAGTGTGGTGCTAGCATAAGGATAGACATGTAAATCAATGGAATAGAATTGAGAGTCCAGAAATAAATTCATATGTCTGTGATCAACTGAATTTAGGCAAGGGAGACAAGACAAGACAGTGGGGGAAAGAATAGTCTTTTCAACAAATGGAGTTGGGACGACTAAATTTTCACTTTCAAAAGGAAGAATTTGGACCTATTGCTTGCACCATACACAAAAATTAACTTAAAACATAAGACAGAGCTAAATGTATGAGCTAAAATTATAAACCCTAAGAAGAAATTTTAAGAGTAAGTGTTCATCATCTTGGTTCAGGCAATTTTTTAAGATATCATCCCAAAAGCACGAGCAACAAAAGAAAAAACTATATAAAGTTGAGTACATTAAAATGAAAAACTTTTGTACTAAAAATAATATCACCAAGAAAGTGAAGAAAAACGACCCACAGAACTGGAAAATATATTTACAAATTCTGTGTCTGAGAAAGGGATTTATCCAATTACCTTCCAACTCAATTAGAAAAATAAAAATAATCCAATTTCTTGAATGAATAATGGAACTCAATAGATGTTCTTCCAAAGAATATGTGCAAATACCCAATAACTACACGTAAACATGTCAATAGTGTCACCATATTACGCAGCAAACCTATACCTTGGTATATATCCAAGACAAATGAAAGCATATGCCCAAAAAACTACTTGTATAAACATATTCACAGCAGCATTATTGATAACAGCCAAAAAGTGGAAACAACTCAGGTGTCTATCAAATTATAAGTGGATAAACAATATGATGTATATTCGCACCATAATCACTATTCAGCAAAAGAAAGAAGTACCAACACTTGCCATGTCATGGGTGGATCCCGAAGACATTATGCTAAATGAAAGAATTAATCACAAATGCTCACATATTTTATGATCTCATTTATATGAAATGCTCAAAATTGACAAATCTATGGACAATGAAATTTGATTAGTGATTGCTTAGGTTTGGGAGAAGAGGAATGGGAAGTGACCGCTAATGGATACAGGGGTGGTAAAAATTTTATTCACTTAGATTGTGGTGATGGTTGCACAATTCTGTGAATGTACTAAAAACCGATGTATCGTATACTTTAAAAAGGTGAATTTTATCTTAAGTGAATTGTATATCACTAGTATGTTTAAATGATTAATAGAAAAGTGTTTTAAACAACTTTATGATGACTAATTTGACAACTTAGATGAAATATACAAATTATTTAAAAACACAATTTACCAAACTGACACAAGAAATAGAAGATCTGAGTTAAAAATATGAAAATACAAATGACTCTTGAAGAAATTAAATCTCTAATTAAAATCTTTCTATGAAGAGATTTCCAGACCCAGTAGTTTCACTGGCAAATTCTACTAAATAAGTAAGAAATAAAACCAATATTCCACAAACTCCTTGAGAGAAAGAGAAAGGACGGAGCAGTTCCCAACTCCTCTTTATGATTCATGTGCAGCCCTGTTACAAAAGTCTTACCAACATATTTTTTAAAAGAAAATTAAAGATCAATGTTATTCATGAACTTAGTGCAAAAATCCTAAACAAAACATTGCCCAACTTAATTGAACAATATTTTAAAAGTATGACAAATCGTGGTCAAACAAGTTTTAAGGCAAGAGTGAAACTTTTTTTTTTTCTGCTGAGGAAGATTTGCCCTAAACTGACTAACGTCTGCTGCCAATCTTCCTTTTTTTGTCTGTGAGCCACCACCACAGCACGGCCACCAACAGACGAGTGGTGTAGGTCCACCCCCGCCTGGGAACCAAACCCCGGCCTTGGAAGTGGAATGCAGCAGACTTAACCATTAGGCCACTGGGGCTGGTTCAAGAATGAAACATTTTTTAAATGTAAAAATAAATCATACTATCAGAATAAAAAAGAAAAATAATCATACAATCATCTCAAACAATTCGGGAAAAGCACTTTCCCAATGGGTGTTGATAAAATTCAACACCCATTCGTCTTTAAATTTGAAAAGAATTTTTAGCAATTTAGGAACTTGTACAATCTATGTACCTAAAATTAAAAAACGAAAGAGAGCAAACAGCCAAACAGTGGCCCTGCCCCAGGGAGCTTCCACACCTCGCCCACGGCTGGCACAGCAGTGGTTCTCAGACCTCAGAGTGTGTCAGTCACCTGGGGAGCTTGTGAAGCCACAGGCTGCTGGGTCCTATCTACAGGGTTTCCCATTCAGCAGGTCTGGGGGGGGGGGCCCAAAATTTGCATTTCTGATGGTCCTGGGACTATATTTTGAGAGTAACTATTGTACAGTATAAATAACACTGGAATTGTACATGATTTAAAGGTTAGGTAAATAGCTGTAAAATATCTCTTCATGTAGTCTCTGTGTAATGGTGTTCTGCTAGTCACCTTTCCAACCTCTTCATTGGTAACCACCTTTATTCCACTTTTCTATCACTTTCTGAATTTTTGATGCTCTGTATCTTTCTAGGATATTATCCTTTCCTCTCTTTTTTTTTTTTTTTTTTTTTTGAGGAAGACTAGCCCTGAGCTAACTACTGCCAGTCCCTCCTCTTTTTGCTGAGGAAGCCTGGCCCTGAGCTAACATCCATGCCCACCTTCCTCTACTTTATATGTGGGACGCCTACCACAGCATGGCTTGCCAAGCAGTGCCATGTCCACACCCAGGATCCGAACCGGCGAACCCCGGGCCGCTGAGAAGTGGAACATGCGAACTTAACTGCTGCACCACCGGACTGGCCCCTATCCTTTCCTCTTTTTTTTGCCAGAGTTACACAAAATATTCTCATAATTTTATTTTTCTATGTTTATGGTTTTGTTTTGTCTTTTCTTATTCCTAATCTCTTTTTTTTTTCCTTTATTGATCTCATGAGAGTCACCTATTTTGTTGGTCTTTAAGAACAAGCAAAAACAGATCTTATTTTTTACCACTTTTTTACCCCTGTTTTTTAAGTTTCATTTTTTTTTTCAAAACCAATTCCCTCTCTTTACTTTTTCTTTATTTCACTTTCACTTTTAATATGAGTTCTTGGTTTCTTAGTTCTCAGTCTTTCTTTAATAAGGAAGACATTTGAGACTGTAAGTTTATAACTGCACGTAATATTAGTGTATTATCTGTGACTCCTGGTGTGCATTCCCTCTTATTTATTGATTGCTAGATATTTAGTAATTTTGTTTTATTTTTTCTTTGAATCCTTGACCGTCCACAAGCATCTTTCTTCTGGCCTGACAGGAGAGTGGTGTCAGAACTCAGCAGAGGGTTCTTGGGTTTCGGCCTGTTTTCCTCAGTGATTGTAAAGTTCTTCTTCTGTCTTTTAGTTTTCACTGTTGCAGATGAGAAAAAATTCATTTTCCCTTGTTAATAAGTTGTTCTTGCAGTCTACTTGCACGTGAGTTTCTTCTTATCCTTAGACTTCAGAAATTTGCCAGAAAAGAGATCCGTCTTGCTTAGAACCCAACCTTTTTAATCAGTGAACAGTTTCTCTTCAGATGAGTGAAAATTTGCTCTATTATTTGTTTAATCATTGCCTCCTCCCATCTGTTCCCTCTTCTCCTTCTGGATCTCTTACTATCCATATGTTAGACTTCCTGGCTCTGTCCTCTGGGTCTCTCGGTTTCTCCCTCATGATTTCCAGGTCTTTGTATTGTTTTTGTGAGATTAGAAACACTCCTCCCTGGTCTTCCAGACACTTCCTTGGTTCTCTTCAGTTGTACACGTGAACAATATCCAAGAAATGAAACAGAGACCAACTCAGTTACCCTGGCAAGTCCTCCAGAGCCAGAAAGCTCCGACGGCCCTTCACAATAGGCAGACGTGCACACAACACACACACTCATATATGCAACACACCAAAATCACACACTCACACAGACACATAATATATCCCTCACTCTCTTACAAAGGGACCCTGGATCTCTAAAGGCGGCTTCTGTCTCTGGGATCCTAGCCCTCACCCCAGGACTTGGCTGCTGGTCTGGAAGCTGTTCCCATGGGAGAACGCAGCCCTAAAAATGTTCTCCCACACACAGATGCTGGCAGAAATCTTAGCTCAGGGTTCTGGCTGGCACGACCATCCCTCTGAGGAAGGGAGAGCCAGAGGCCCCCTCTTGCTGCAGCTCAGCCTTTTTTATGCTTGAGTGGCCTCTATAATCACAACCTGTTGAACAGCAAGCCCTGACTGAGCCCGCTGGATAATACCCTGACCTCCACTAACCAGAACCTGACAGCCAACTACCCAAGGAAGTCACTCAGGGGACAGAGAGGCTGCGTCCAAAAGACTGATCCCCACAGAGACACTCCAGGTGGCCTTTCCAGCTGCTCAGGAGGGGGCAGTGTAGGAGGGAGCATGCAAAACGGGGCAGTGAGGAAACAGCTGAAATAATGATAATGGCTTCTTGGCCCACTGTACCAGTGTGTTCATGCTTTGTTCTGCTTAGAGCCTACTAACCTACACAGAATCTATCTGGTGCCTATTATGTGCTGCGCACTTGGCACTGATCTCACTTGGTCTTTTTTTTTTAAGATTAGCACCTGAACTAACCTTTGTTGCCAATCTTCTTTTTTTCTTCTTCTTCTTCTCCCCAACCCCCCTAGTACATAGTTGTATATTCTAGTTGTACGTCCTTCTGGCTCTGCTATGTGGGACGCCGCCTCAGCATGGCTTGATAAGCAGTGCCATATCCACGCCCAGGATCCGAACCGGCGAAACCCCAGGCTGCTGAAGCAGAGTGCATGAACTTAACCATTCGGCCACGGTGACGGCCCCTCACTTAGTCTTTATAATACCAGAGAGGAAGAAGTTATTATTGCCTCCATTTTGTAGTTGAGTAACTAGGAGATACAGTCTCCAAAGACTAATTCAACTTTCTTCCCATAGACAATGCTGGAAAACAGGACTGGATGCAGGAAGCTAGGACATATTTTTTGGGTGGGGAAGAAGCTCAGGAGCTCAGACACGTGGGCCAGCAGGGGAAGCATTTGTCATGGCTCTTACATCTCCTAAAGCTTTTTTCTAAAGTGCATGATTTTCATTAGCCTATGGAGTTGTATTTTTCCAATCCCCCTTTGACTTTCCAAATCACTCTAATACCATTGTTTCCTCAGGTCTTCTGCAATGTCTTTGAGCCAAGAGGATAAGGTATCATTAGGTTAATCTGTCCCCAGGAGGAACCTGAAGTCAGAGAGGTAAGATTATGTGTGCGAGCTCTCACGGCTAGGGGACAGCATCCTGGAGGCAGGAACCACATGTGCCCCACCCACCACACCTGCCAGTATCCTTTAGTTTACAACTATAAGCACAGGGCCAACAAGTGAGGAGGGTATTTCCTGAGCCACATCAGCCCACCTGATGTTCGAAATTAACGTTTTCAAAATTCTAGTAGTTTCTCGTTAATTCTCAGATTAATGGACTCCTCTTGAGTCTTTCTAGAAGGGTCCTCATTTGTCCTCTAAATGCTCGCCCTGAGGATGGGAAGCCCAATGTGGCTGGACTTAGATCACCAAGAACGTAATTTCCAGGTAAGACATCAAGAGTTATGTTCAGATTCAAAGAACTTCCAATTTAATCATCATTACAGCCCCTGCTAATCTTCCTTATTTCCTTCTTTCACAAATAACACAAGCAGGCAAAGGTGAAATTTGGCTTCCCCTGTTTAATATTTTAGTTACAAGCCACTGGAAATGAGACAGTCAGAAAGACAAACAGGCGCCTTCTACTGAGTCATTGTCCACCAAAAATTAAAATTACACTAATGTCTTTTTTCACTTATGAACAAGTCGTTAGGATGGGCCCTCCCAATGCAACAGCATGGGAGCCTTTTTGTTTTCACGTAGCAAAGACACATAGCAAACCATTACATGGTTTACAGCTGCCGACAGCCCTCTTGGCCATGTGAATGTCTTGCTAGAAATGATACTATGTATACACAAACACACACACCCACACATGCACACTCCTCACAAAAGTGACTTTGAACCAGCAGGCCTCCAGCTCTCTGTGCTTACTCCATCCATGTGATTTATTCTATAATTCAGTTTTCTGGATGATAGTTAATGCAAACTGGTGCATCTACAAGATGTATTCTCCTCATTGAAGGATGCAGCAAGATTGTTTATTAGTGAGAGATTAACATACAAGAAAGAAAGAGAGACATATTTTGCTAATTGAAATGAGAGAGGCGTAAAATATGAGTTATGAGTGTTCCTGTTCTTGCCCGCCTGTGCAGCCTCTGTGTGCACATTGTCTCTTTCCCTGAAGTTGTGTGCTGGTGACACATGGCAGGGCTTTGCGTTCAGTAATCAACGCTGGGAAGTAAACTGGCTTTTTAGCAAAGGTAATAAATAATCTATATATGGTTTAATGTAAAGCAATGAGTATCTTATTTTTAGCAAAAAGATGCGTCCTTTTGTGTGAACACTTAAACAAGCAAAACCAGAGCGAGGTCTATGGCAGGTTGTTTTTGAGGAGCTTTATGTTTTCTTTAAAGGGGATGGGAAGAAACCACTTAAGCAAAGGTACAGCGCAGTGGGGGCCCTTGTGGAAAATCACACCTCTAATGAATGCATCAGGCTAACAGACCATCTGTGAAACAATGTTGAGATTCAAATGAAAATGGTTTCCTGGCACTCTGTGCAAATGTGCTTGTGTTTTTTCTGCTTGGGCCAACTATCCTACTGTTTTTGCTTTCCTTTGGAGTCGCCACTGTGTATGATTGCAAACTCCTTAAACACAAAGCCATTTTTTAGATTACAGATATTAAGGCTGTTTACATCCTATATTAAAGAAAATCATGTATCCCGTTTTCCCTCTTAATGAAGGTGCGAATGATGTTGGCAGATGACATATGTATCCTAGGAAATGTGACCAACAACATTAGGATCAAGTTGCCCTTGGTCTCTCCTTTGGCAGAGTGGCGAGTGGGGGTGCCCAGGGCTAGGGAGAGCGAATTCCTCCCTCTGGAACATGGCGGGCTGCAGAGACAAAGAGCGTGAGTGACTGCAATCACCTTGAACTCACCCTTTTAATAACAAAAGCAATGCCTGAAAAGGCCCCAGGTAAGCAGAAAAACTGGGCGAGGTGCACCTGCTCTCCTGGCTCAGCACAGGCTGAGCCGCCTGCGTGGCTGCAGCTGAGAGACTGTGGCTGCTATTTCTGCTGGCTGTCCCGGCATGCAGATCGTTTGGGTTCTAAGTCCCAACCTCATGATCACAGAAGTGGCCTAATGACCCAGGTCTGTACAAGTTATAATACTCCACTTTCTCGAACACAGTGATAACTCCAGGCATATAAATTTAACCCAGGCAGGACCAGTCAGAGAAATAATTTACTTTTTTGCCAGAATTGGGAATGTTGTGGAAAAGAAATCTGGAGAGTCAAATAGCTATCTTCCCCCACCACCTGGAAGAGTTCATCTGCAAAGTGAGAAGCGAAACAGCACAGAAAAAGAACTAAGAGATAGAGAAATGCAGGGTGAGGAGAGGAAGAGAGACCAGATAGCATTATCTTGGGTTCCTGGATTGAGCCGTGCCTGAAGCTAAACCTCTCTGTGGACTTCTCAGTAATGTGAGTCAACATATCCCCAATTTGCTCATGCAGGTTTGAGTTGGGCTTTCTTTTCTTACAAGTGAAAAAGTCCTGACTAATCAAGTTATAGCTCTGAACGCGGAGAGCCTGAAGGAGGACCTCTAGGCGCCTCTGCCTTAGACACCTCACACTGCAACACTTACTGGGGCTTTGGTGACAAAAGTCAGTATACAAGCCCCTAAATAATGAAAGCAAATTCACAGCTAGTTCCCTTCCCCCGACCCTAAGTCTACTCTATAACATTAAAAGTAGAATACGAGAAAGAAAGCAATAAGACCAGCCCCCAAGCTGCAGAATTAGGTTACAAACCCAGTCCCCAAAAGCTTACCTATAGAGTAAGAGCAAAGTGATCACTCGGCAGCATCACGCGAAGAGGGGTAGTAGTTTCCCAGGACACCAGCTACTGACCAAGAATGGAGAAGAATCGGAAAGGGAGGTAGGATGCTGAAGCCAGGATCACAGACCAAGTCCAGGATCAAGGAAGGAAGTCCGGATAAGTCGCCAAAAACCAAAGACTTAGAGATAAAAATCAAAGCCGGGAATTCATAGATAAGAGCTGAACATGAAGAGCACATCAGGAACGAATGTTGTTGGCCTTGAATAATTGACTAAACGGTTTCGTTGTCTGCAGCTGGCTTTTGCAAGCCGTCAGTAGAATGGTGCTGAACCACAGGGGTGAGGAGCGAGAGAGAAGGGTGGAGGAGCCACAGGTCCTTAGGAAGTTTTAACAAAGATGTTAAGCAAAACCCTTGATAGACTCAAAGGAAACACAGAAGCCTCTCAAAGCACAGACATGAACATCTGGAAATAGTCTTGGGTGATTAAAGAAGGAGCACAATGCAGAGAAATCGCTGGTCCACATCCCAGTTTCCTCTGGGATGCCTGCACCGGAGAGCAGCCATTGATTCTTATGAGGGCAACAAGCCTGCTCTGATGGCCATGGACTCTGCAGCATTAAAGGATTTTTCATGGTACGATTGTGATTATACCAAGCGTAAAGCTCACCACACCGTGATGAAGCTCTGGCCTGGAATAGACGACCTCACCCAGCCCCCTGGATCCTTTTACATCTGCAGTCAACACAGCAGAAGCCTTGAGCCATCTTTCTATAGTCCTCCATGTCGCACCTGGAGGGTGGCCACGGGGTGCGAATCTGCCTCCTGTTTACATCCCTTGCAGGGCAGGAGACAACACCCCTGCTGGGCTGCTGCATGGTTGTTCTGTGCTGAAGAGAAGGGCAGAGTGGAAGCGAGTGCTGTGGGCGAGCAGCACGTATGTGGGCTCACGCCACATGTAGCTCAGCTAAGCTCAACGGCACCAGAAAAGGAAAGACTTCACAAACCCCTCAAGCACTTCTGGACAGTGACCAGTGAGAGTGAACAGTGACAGTCACCATTCTCTGAGTGGCTTTCCTAACTATGAAGAAAGTTTTGGAAAGTACAAATTAGCATGCTGTGGAGTAAGCAAAAGGAGTCAGTTGGGTGGGAGAACTGGGGTCAGGGAGCGAAAAAAGGAGTGTGTGCCGCCCAGAGCCCTGCTCCGCCCTCCCTGAGCCTCCCTTCGTTCAACCAGAAACTGGAGGGCGGGTGGCTGGTCTCACACGCAACGAGGACCTTGGTCTCCACTTACTCAGCTGCTGATATCGCCAGTACAGCAAGTGTCTGCTGCCCACCTGCATGCTCTGGGTCATTGAGGCACGGTGCTCTCACAACCTGGGTATGCCCATGCTTTTCTGCACAGAACGTGCAAAGGGAAGTGGACTAAGCAGTTACAATGTCCAAGGCTTCTGGGAGGTCTGAAACTTTCCCGCTAACTCTCAAAACACTGCAGTCATTTACTGATGCCGGAAGTTCCATCATCAAGAATGGACATGAAATCAGGTTGACCTGGGTTTCTAAGAGGCTGTACCGCTGTCATCTCTAGGAACCTGGGCAAGTACTCACCCTTTAGAAACCTCGGATTGCCTATCTGAAAATGGGTAATAATACCCCAGGGAGTGCTGAATATGTAGGTTTCATAAACCATAAGACAGTAAACAACTGTCATCACCAAAGCTACTATTCAAAGATAGTCGTCAATACCTGTTAAGATGAGCATTGCTGCAGCAGGAGAACACCAGCCCATCAGCTGTTTATTCACAGAATTACGGAACATCAGATGCAGAGGGAACCTCTCAAGTTTTTCTGTTCAACCCCTTAACCTCACAAGAGAAAAGTGAAGCTGGAGAGAGGTCAAGGGACCAAAATTACACATCAAACAACAGCCAGGCCTGCTGCACACCCGTCCCTGCAGCCCCAAACCTGGGTCTTCTCTGCCACTCGCTGTTTTGCAAGTTGGGAAGCAGGCCCCTTAGAATGAGAGGCCTTGAGAGAATCACAGGTGAGGGAGAAGAGTCGGTGGGCTAAGGCACCCACAGCTGATGTCGCCGCTCTTGTATGGACTGCAGCCAGGTCAGACAGCTCTCCCCACTCCGAGGCTGAGCAGGCTGGGACGCCTGCCGGGAGCACCATGGCGCTGCACTGGCACAGGCTCCCGGTCTCCATGGACCAGGCTTCACACTCCACGGCTGAGTCTCTCCTCACAGATCTCTCACACTCTCGACCCTGCAGTCACAGTGGCTTTAGGGCTTGCGGTGAGGCTTAAGTTAAATGAGGAAATTGACCGTGAAATCTGACTTCGTATTCTAACCGCAGGAGACCTCTGGAGACTCCCAGGACTGTCATGCAGGAGCGAGGCTGAGCCTGGCAGAGCCACACACAGCTGGAGTGAGGGTGCCTGGGTCAGGGGTGGGGCTCAGGGCACTGCTCCCACTCCCCAGCAGATAGCCAGGCCCCTCCAGGACTCTGCTGCATCCACACCAGCAGGTATCAGAAAAAACGCTCACTGCCACATCAGAGCTGAAAAGCAGCGCAGTTGGGCTCATAACAAGGGCAGAGGGGCCTCCAGGTTGCTCCACAGAACAGCCTCTGGATGCAGATAAAACCCTGAAGAACCCAGGAGAACAGGCCCTCCCTTTTTGGGTAAGGGAACAGTGTACCCTCAGGCAGCACCATTTCGAAGGAAAGTTCGGAAGGCCTTCAAGGGGAAGTTCTCTCCGTCCAGCCCACTGATGTGGGCTCAGGAGTTAAGCCTACAGGAGATCCAAGCCTGTCCCTTCTGCCCCAGAGGGTCCTCTCCTAGTCCAGATGTCGGCCAGTCCAAGCAGCTGACCATAGGAAAGGCCTCAACAAGTGGAAATAACAGGGAAATGTTGTGCTGGGGAGGGCGGAAAAAAGTCGGAAATCATTTTAAATGAAGGGTTTCCCCAGGAAATTGCAGAAGTTAAATTGTTTAAGATACCAGCAGCTGGCGTCGGTCCCAGGGGACACGTTCCTGGCTCTCTGATAAGCAGTGCTGCAGGTCTGGAGAGAACCTACTCCAGCCACTTCCAATTACTCATTCCAGGCCCCTCCACAGAACTGCCGGCTCTTGGATCCATCCACTGGCCGTGAAAGTCGCATGCTTGCTTTGATTTGATGCTGCTGAGAACTACCCTCTCTCTCCAAAGACAGGGCACAGCAGAATCTATCAACACATGTTCTGTGAGAGACCATTTCTTTGAGATGCTACTAGAATGCTCTAATAGACTCATGGAAACTTGGTGCTGGATGTGCTGTCAAGCGGATAAGCGCCATTTCTCTCCATGTGATGATTGTGCTGTCTCTGAACACTTGCAAAGACAGGAGTTCATTCAGCTGTTGAAGAGCACTTAGAGTAAGAAGGAGATGGGAAGGGATGGGGTGAGAGTTTCACTGTGTGGTCAGAGGATGTTGCACCTTTCAGCTCTGACAGTTAGTATTTCTGCGACTTTGTAGATGCATTTAACCTCTGATTCTCAGTTTCTAGTCCATAAAATGTGGGTAATTAAGCCAACCTATAAGGCCGTCATGAGAATTAGAGATAATTTACATAAAGTACTTATTTCAGTTTCTGCCCATAATAAGTGCTCAGTAAATGACACCTTCAATAATAGTTCCTTTTCCTCCTTCTCAGTAGTAGCAGTAGTGGCGTTGGTAGTAAAATCAGGCCCAACATCTCCCTGAAACGTTCGGCCCCTTTGCCCCGGTTCTGCGTTCTGAGACCCGACAACATTAGCCACAGGGCCATGGTCAAACCAGCCAGCCAGACCAGGTCTGAATCCTGGTAATTACACCTAGTTGCCAATTTTCTTAGTGGTAAAGATAAACATCCAAATTCTTTTCTAAAGAAACAACCAACCAAAAAATAAAGAAGAAATTCTAATTTTGTAATCAAATATAGTTCAAGCCAATCTTGCTAAAATTGGCAAAAATTCTCGTGTCTGGTTGAAAGGAAATAGACTTATTTAAAGATTTTCTAAAGCAATTAGAAAACTAGCCAAATAAGTCAAATACTCATATGTGGAAGCTGTTTTCCCTCGTGATTTGCATGTTCTAGTTTCAAAACCAGCGTTTCTTTTGTGTCGCTAATGGATGTTTCCCATTTCTTAAAAAGGAAATCACCAGGGACAGAAACCACAGCCTTTCTAGCTTTGAGTCTCCAGAATGTGCAAATAGTCCATTCTCAGCAGATGATTAGTTGACATCATTCCCTGTGGAAAGTCTTTGAGTCTTGAAGTCTGCTCAGATGGCGCCTCTCTTCAATCCTCCTTCACTCCTTCCACAGGAAGGGACCTCAGGTCCTCATCCTCCACACCAGTGCTGCTTAGAGCACAACAAACACGCTTCCTGAACTGGGTCAAAGAAAGTTTCTCACCTGGTCATTCTGATTTGGGACCTCAAATGAAAGGTAACCCGTAGAAGAGAATGGAACGGTAATATCCACCTGTGGGCTTCAAGCTGCCACACCTCCACCATGTTCCAAGTGCCTGAGAAGCTCACGCGCTCCGCGAGATGAAGAAGTGATACGTAGGCAGATAGTGAAGCTGTTTGCATGCAGAAGACGTTTCCAGGGACTAACGGTGACTCTTCATTATAGCTACATCTCTATCAATCATCCATCTATCCACGTGTGTGCATTCATACACATATACACACACCTACAGATATGTGTGTGTGTGTGTGTGTAATTACCTATATTAGCTAAAGATAGGTTAAACCTCGGTTGCCCATAGCCCACATCTGGCCCCAGCCTCTTTTCTGCATATAAAGCTTTATAGGAACACAGCCATGCCTATTTATTTACATATCGTCCATGATGGTCTTCAAGCTACAACAGAGTTACAACAGAGACTGTATGGGCCACAAAGCCTGAAATATTTACTGTATGGGTGTTTATAGAAAAAGTTGACCCACCCCTGGTCTAAACTGTCTCCATCATCAAAAGTAACAAGTATCTTCTAAATATCCATGTGTGCCAAGCACCACGTCAGGTGCTGCAAAAACGACAAAGCATATGCTTCTTCTGTGTTTAAGTGCTGTGTTTGCAAGATGCCAAAACAAAACAACTCCCTTAAAGAGAGGGCGATGTTAATGGCAGTGAACTGATTTTCTTTCCTTTCTTCCCTACCTGCATAAACAGCTAATTCCTGCATATTTTCATAGACTACACGAGCTCTCTCACCATTGAATAAACAACATTCATTGTGGAATTAATAGGCCCTTCATTGTTTGCCCCAGTGAGTTTCCTAAACATGTGCACTTCTAAGCTGGGCCGGTGCGTGTGACAAATCAGAGCGCAGCATCTGGTGGCAGGCTCGACTCAGCATCCCACCTGCACAACTTGAGAAAGTCCTTAACCTGTCTGTGCCTCAGTTTCCTCATCTGTAAAATGGGATGATAATAGAATTGCTGTAACGATTATGAGTTAATGCATATAAAGCAGTTAGAATAGTGCCTGACACACAAAACATATTCAACTAAAGTTAGCTGTTGTTCCGTTAAGGAAACTATACCATCGAATAATTAATTAATTATGGAAATAATTAATTATGGAAACCTCAATAATATGTCAGATGCTGTTCCAATCCCAGAGAAGACAAACTTCCTTCCTTCAAGGCATCATTTTATAAAGTAAAGTTTAGTAGGGTTTTGCTTTATACAAGGAATTGTTGGCCCATATTCTTCTCCAGCTGCATCCTGAGATGGGCTGGATCCCCCTCTGACAGCAGC
This sequence comes from Equus quagga, assembly GCF_021613505.1. Taxonomy (NCBI): domain Eukaryota; kingdom Metazoa; phylum Chordata; class Mammalia; order Perissodactyla; family Equidae; genus Equus; species Equus quagga. The sequence continues at coordinate 63,442,952 of NC_060270.1, forward strand.
GAGGAGCAGAAGGAACAATGTAAACATCGATTGAACAATTGCGACCATCCCCAGGCTGCTCTCACAAGCCACTAAGACATAGCTTTGCTGCCTCCCAAGCCAGAGTGCCCTCCAGATAGGAATGGCAAAGGCGGGCAACAGGGCCCCACAGAACACCGGGTCTCCTTGTGATGGCTTGGCCACATCAGCAGGAGAAACAAAGGCTTCCTAAGTGGGCAAGAGATCTGGATCCTACAGACTCTGTAAAGTCCCTTTTATCTAAAAAGCAATTCCTTCTCCAGGTCTCTGTGATACTGCCCTTTTCACAATACGCAACCAGCATTCTCTGCTCCTTCCAGTTCATCACAAACTGACTTCAAACCACCTCTACTTACCCAATCTAGCTTCTCTTCCCACTATCCCACCCATCATTTCACTATTCCACAAAATGAGTCTCTGCTCACGTCAAGGACTCCAATGACCTCCATGTTGCCAAAGGCAAAGGACACCTCACCTTTCTTGCCATAGAGTATCTCCCAGTAGCCTTGACCCTGTTCAGAATCCTTCCATCTGAAGATAGTCCTCTCTTGGCCCCACAACCCTATGCTCCCCTGGTCTCTGCTCACCTCACTGACAGCTCTTTCTGAGGCTCCTCTCCTGGCTTCTCCTTCTCTAGCTGATCGCTGTCCCACAGGGTTGTCCTGGGACCTCTTCCCCATCTGCACTCCCTTCCTGGGCGATCTCACCTTGCCCCACAGCTTTGCATACCACAGCTATACTGTTGTCTTACTTATTTTTATGTGCACTCTTCCGTTTCCCGTGACCTTCAGCTCAAATAAACAACTCTACTTTAATGTCTAAGAGACATCTCAAATGTAACACATTCACCATGACATCCTTGACCCAACTCTGCTACCCACACACACAGTCATGTTTCTCTCCCACTCTGCCTCTTCTAGTAAATGGAGCCATCTACTTAGTCACGCTCTCTCTCTCCCTCCCCCTTCTCCTCTCTCCCTCCCTCCTCCACATAACTACAGTCTCTCTCACAAAGACATATGTAATTAAAGGTTATCACCGATTTCTGCTTTGTGCCTCATCCACGCCCATCCAGTCCACTAAAAGTCCATTCTCCACAGAGCAGCCAGAAAGAGTTTACAGTGAAATCAGATCACATCGCTCTTCTGAAAACCCATGGATGTTTCCAGTTGCACTTGAAGTAAAAGCCAGTCCATCTATCACGGCCCTATCTGGACCGGCTCCCTCCAGCTCTCCAGCCTCACCTCACGTGTTCCCCTCTTTTGCCCTGACTATGATTTTAGCATCAACCGCCTTGACCGCTCTCCGAAAGCAATCCTTCAGGCTGGCTGCTGCTCCTTGCTCAGGTCTCATCTCAGCCCAAACATCCTCTTCTCCGGGAATCCTCCCTGAAGATGTGATCTGAGTGAGCTCTCTCTTCTACATGGCATTCCATGCTTTCTACATGTCCTGTTTTATGTTTCCTTTCTTTCTTTCTTTTTCTTCATTCTCACCCTCTTTACATCGATCTGGCTACTTTTTACCTCATTTTATCTAGTATTCTTTGCAGTTTATTAGTTATCACTCTACCATCCTATATGCCGCCCAAGAAATTTAAATAATGTACTAACCCAACAACACCCTTAATTTCCTCTCAATTTAAAGAATTCAGAGTTGTCATCACTTGCCACCTTCTTAGCCCCCCACAAATTATATTGTTGTTAAGGTTTGAGGACTAGTTTGATTTTTAAAACTCTAAAAATGTGTTATTCTTAATGTTTCATACAGTCAATATTTATTTATATGTTCCCCAAGGTTTTGTTCACCATTCCTTCTTTCAGCTCACAGCGATCATTTTCCTTTGTTCTGAAGTGTCTCCTTTCTATATCCTTTTTTTTTTGGTGAGGAAGATTGGCCCTGAGCTAACATCTGTTGCCAATCTTCCCTTTTTTTTGCTTGAGGAAGATTATTGCTGAGCTAACATCTGTGCTAGTCTTCCCGTCTTTTGTGTGGGATGCCATCATGGCCTGATGAGCGGTATCAGGTCTGTGCCCAGGATCTGAACCTTCGAACCCCCTGCCACTGAAGCAGAGTGCATGAACTTAACCACTACGCCACCAGGCCAGCCCCTCTATGTCCTTTTTTTTTTAAATTTTATTTTATTTATTTATTTTTTAATTTTTATTTTTTTCGGATGTACATCATATTTCAAATTCTGTATACATTACATCATGTTCACCACCCGAACACTAATTAGAGTGCATCCCCTCACATGTGACCCTAATCACCCCTTTTGCCCTCCCCCCTCCCCCCTTCCCCCATGGTAACCACCAGTCCAATCTCCAATGCTATGGGTTTTTTTTTTTGTCGTTTTTATCTTCTACTTATGAGTGAGATCGTATGGTATTTGACTTTCTCCCTCCGACTTATTTCACTCAGCATAATACCCTCAAGGTCCATCCATGTTGTCACAAATGGCCAGATTTTGTCATTTCTTATGGCTGAGTAGTAGTCCATCGTGTATAAATACCACATGTTCTTTATCTATTCATCCCTTGATGGGCACCTAGGTTGCTTCCAAGTCTTGGCTATTGTGTATAATGCTGCAATGAACACAAGGGTGCAGGTATCTTTATGCCTTTGTGTTTTGAAGTTCTTTGGATAAATACCCAGCAGTGGAATAGCTGGATCATATGGTAGATCTATCCTTAATTTTCTCAGGATACTCCATACTGCTTTCCATAGTGGCTGCACCAGTCTGCACTGCCACCAGCAGTGAACAAGGGTTCCCTTCTCTCCACACCCTCTCCAACATTTATTGTTTCCTGTCTTGTTAATTACAGCCATATTGACCGGAGTGAGGTGATACCTCATTGTAGTTTTGATTTGCATTTCCCTGATAGCTAATGATGTTGAGCATCTTTTCATATGCCTGTTGGCCATCTGTATATCTTCTTTGGGGAAATCTCTGTTCAGATCTTTTGCCCATTTTCTAATTGGATTGTTGGTTTTTTTGTTGTTGAGCTGTATGAGTTCTTTGTATATTTTGGATATTAACCCCTTATCTGATATGTGGTTTGCAAATATCTTCTCCCAATTGTTAGGTTGTCTTTTCGTTTTCTTGATGGTTTCCTTTGCTGTGCAGAAGCTTTTTAGTTTGATGTAGTCCCATTTGTTCATTTTTTCTTTTGTTTCCCTTGCCCAGTCAGACACGGACTTGAAAATATGCTGCTCAGACCAATGTCATAGAGCGTACTGCCTATGTTTTCCTCTAGAAGTCTCATGGTTTCGGGTCTTACATTCAAGTCTTTAATCCATTTTGCGTTAATTTTTGTGCATGGTGTAAGGGAATCGTCTGCTTTCATTCTTTTGCATGTGGCTGTCCGGTTTTCCCAGCACCATTTATTGAAGAGACTTTCCTTTCTCCATCGTATTCTCTTGGCTCCCTTGTCGAATAGTAGCTGTCCATAAACGTGTGGGTTTACTTCTGGGCTCTCAATTTTGTTCCATTGATTTGTGTGTCTGTTTTTGTGCCAGTACCATGCTGTTTTGGTTACTATGGCTTTGTAGTATAATTTGAAATTGGGGAGTGTGATACCTCCAGGTTTGTTCTTTTTTCTCAGTAAGCCTTGGCTATTCGGGGTCTTTTGTTGTTCCATATAAATTTTAGGATTCTTTGTTCTATTTCTGTAAAAAATGTTGTTGGAACTTTGATAGGGATTGCGTTGAATCTATAGGTTGCTTTAGGAAGTACGGACATTTTAACGATGTTAATTCTTCCAATCCAAGAGCACGGAATATCTTTCCATTTCTTTGTGTCTTCTTTGATTTCTTTCAACGTCTTATAGTTTTCAGCTTTCACTTCTTTCGTTAAGTTTATTCCTAGGTGTTTTATTCTTTTTGTTGCAATTGTAAATGGGATTGTATTCTTAATTTTTCTTTCTGCTACTTCGTTGTTAGTGTATAGAAACACAACCGATTTTTGTACATTGATTTTGTATCCCGCAACTTGACTGTATTCCTTTATTATTTCTAAAAGTTTTTTAGTGGACTCTTTAGGGTTTTCTAGATATAAAATCATGTCGTCTGCAAAGAGTGATAGTTTCACTTCTTTTCCAATGTGGATTCCTTTTATTTCTTTTTCTTGCCTGATTGCTCTGGCTAGGACTTCCAATACTATGTTAAATAAGAGTGGTGACAGTGGGCATCCTTGTCTGGTTCCTGTTCTTAGAGGGATAGCTTTCAGTTTTTCTCCATTGAGAATGATATTTGCTGTGGGTTTGTCATATATGGCCTTTATTATGTTGAGGTATTTGCCTTCTATACCCATTTTATTTAGAGTTTTTATCAAAAATGGATGCTGTATCTTGTCAAATGCTTTCTCTGCATCTATTGAGATGATCATGTGATTTTTATTCTTCATTTTGTTAATGTGGTGTATCATGTTGATAGATTTGCGGATGTTGAACCATCCCTGCATCCCCGGAATGAAACCCACTAGATCATGGTGTATGATCTTTTTAATGTATTGTTGTATTCAATTTGCTAGTATTTTGTTGAGGATTTTTGCAACGATGTTCATCAGTGATATTGGCCTGTAATTTTCTTTTTTTGTCTTGTCCTTCTCTGGTTTTGGTATCAGGATAATGTTTGCTTTGTAGAAGGAGTTAGGAAGCCTCCCCTCCTCTTCAATTTTTTGGAAGAGTTTGAGAAGGATAGGTATTAGGTCTTCTTTGAATGTTTGGTAGAATTCACCAGGGAAGCCATCTGGTACTGGACTTTTATTTTTGGGGAGGTTTTTAATTGCTGTTTTGATCTCCTTACTGGTGATCCGTCTATTTATGTCCTTTTAATAGCGGCTATTACAGTAATTTATTTTTTATTTTTTAATCTGTCATATTTCCCCCTGATTCCTAAAGGGAGTTTGCAGAATATACAATTCTGTCTTGACACTTAGAAGATGGTGTACACCGGTTTCCACTACTCCACTATTAACGATCTGTCTGATCACGTTCCTTTGAAGGTAGCATGTCTTCTGCCTACTTTTAAAATCTCTTTCTCTCTGGAGTTCTGCAGTTTCACTACAATATGTATGCTGCTTCAAATTCACCGGGCTTCCTAAAATGAAGAGATAGAGCTGTTCATAAATTCTAGAAAATTCTCACTCACTAACTTTTTTGCATTATTGTCTACTCTTTCTGTCTTCTTCTCCAAAGACTCTGATCAATTTATTTGAACCTTCTCACTCTGTCTTCCACATCTCTTATACTCTCATATTTTCCATCTTTTCCCTCTGCAGTTCATTCCAAGTGAACGTCTTTCAACATATCTTCCAGGTAATAACAGTTTGCTCTTTAGCATTACCTAACCTTGTGTTTACACCTTCCTGAGACGCTGTTGTTCTTGTTTTTAACACATTTTTTTATTTTGGAATAAGTTTAGATTTATAGAAAAGTTGCAAAAATAACGCACAGAGTCCCCAACACCCCTTCTCAGTTTCCCACAATGTTAACATCTTACATCACCCTGGCACATTTGTCAAAATTTAAAAACTGCCATCAGTATAATGCTATTAACTAAACTACAGACACTATTTGGGTTTCACGAGTTTTTCCCTGACTCTCCTCTGCGCCAGGATCCAGTGCAGGGGACGGCATTGCGTTTAGTTGTTGGGTTTCACCCATCTCCTCTAAAAGTCTCTCAGCTTTTCCTAGTTTAATATTTTAGATTTTTGAAGTGTTCTGGCCAAGGAAACTGCAGAATGTCCCCCAAATTGAATTGTCTGATGTTTTTCCATGATTAGACTGGAATTATGGGTTTGGGGAAAGAAGACCACACGTTGAAGTGCCCTTCTCCTCACACCCTTCTAGGAGCCACACAACAGCCAAGGACATCTCAGGTGATGTTAACCTTCATTGCATGCTTCAGGTGGCGTCTGTTGGCCTTCCTCACTTCACAGTGGTGAGTTCTCCCTTTGCTCTTCTTCAGAAGCAAATCACTATGCCCGTCCTCAGGGGAAGAGTACACATTCCTGAATTTTTAACTTCAATTATTATCTTTTATGTTTTAGAAGTTCTATTTGCTTCTTTCACAAATCTGACTGGTCAATTTTGACTCTCTGTTATTTCTATTCATTCTTTCAACTCCCCATTTTATGTCTTTAAACACTTAGACATCCTCATTTTGTGTTTTCTATCTGGCAAGTCTAGCAGCTGAAGGATTTGTGGGTTGGCGTCTTCCATTTGTTTTGTTTCTCTGACTTTCATGTTCGGTGGCCAGTTTCCTTGTAAGCTTCATGTTTTAAAGTTATGAGCTCAGGTTCCTTTGAACTTTGCTTTGGAGATTCGAATACCTTTGAGGCTGCTGTTTCAAGCGATTGCTCCAAAGATAATTTCAGTTCAATTCTGACAGTATCTGTGGGTACTACCAACCCAGATCTACTTTAAATTAAATTTTGAGCTTGAGGTTTCAAAGGCCATAGATCTAATCTAAAGTCTGGATGTAACCACATATAATTACAGGCTAGGAATTCTCAGTGGGAGATTATTTTTTATTTGCTACTTTTCTCTCCACCTTGAACTAAATCTGAGATCATCGAATTTCCTTCCGTGGAACAGACTTTTTTTCCCAGTTCACCTCTGGGGGAACTGGAGGTTTATGAGGGGCTTGCATCCCACCGTACACTGTCTCCAGTCCTTCTTTCTTGAAGCTTCAGTTCATGACCAGTTCTAGCCCACGCCAGTATTTGTCAAACTGGAGGTCTCAACCCACTAAAGGGTGCAGAAATAAGTTATTTGTGACCAGAACTGTTTTAACATAAAGGAGGAATAGAATAGGGAAGAGAAAGACAGCAGTGCTGACAAGTGGATGATTACAGTGGGATCACAGTGCCTAGCCATCCGTGTCACTATCCCAGCATGGCTTTGGGGATATATCGCTTCACATTATTGTAGCGGTTTTTCTAGGGACGATAACATGCATAAGAAACTTTTCACAATCTACTAATATTTTGCCACTTCAAATAAAACAGAAATCTTATAGTCATATGGGACTCTCTACCCTTTCTCTCTTATGTTAGAGTTGTCGTGTATTCTCTATCTACAGACATTGAAACTCCCCAATGTTGTGATTCTTGCTTTCAATAGTCATACGTATATTAAAGAACTTAGGAAGAGGAATATGGTCTGTTCTATTTACCCAGATCTTACCGTTTATGTGCTCCTTCATTCCTGAAGGTCCAAGCGTCCCCCTGCTATGATTTCTCTTTTCCCTGAAGAACTTTCTTTAGGATCCATTTTAGAGCAAGTCTGCTAGTGACGTATTCTCTTAGTTTCCTTTCATCTGGGAATGAATGTATTTTGCCTTCATTCTTGAAGGGTAATTTCATTGAATATAGAACTGTGGATTAGCAATTTTATTTTTTAAGATCTTTGAAAATACTGTTTCACTGCTTTGTGGCTTCCATGGTTTCAAATAAGAAATTCCCATTCATAAAAATTGTCTGGGAATGGTATTCTTTTTTAATAGCTTTAATGAGATATAATTCATTAAACATACCATACAATTCATCCATTTAATGCAATTCAATGGATTTTAGCATATTCACAGAGTTGCGCAACCATCACCATAGTAAATTGTAGAACACTTTCATTACCCCAAAAAGAAACTCCACTCCCCTTACTTGTTACCTCCCCATGCCCACATCTTCTCCAGCCCTAGGCAACCACTAACCTACTGGCTGTCTCTATAGATTTGGCTATTCTGGACATTTCATGTAAATAGAATCACACAAATGGGGTGCTCTGTGACTGGCTTCTCTCACTCAACACAATGTTTTCAAAGTTCATCCATGCTGCAGCATGTCAGTACTTTATTTGTTTTTATTGCCAACTAATATTCCATGGTAGAGATATACTGCATTTTATTCATCCATTCATCAAGTCATGGGCATTTGGATTGTTTCCACTTTTTGGTTATTATGAATAATGTTACTAAGAATATTTGTGTACAACTTGTGTGTATGTGTATGTGTGTGTGTGGACATATATTTTCATTATTCCTGAGACTATATCTCAGAGTGATATTGCTACTCTGATGGCAACTCTGTGTTTAATTGTCTGGGGAAGTGCAAGACTGTCTTCCAAAGCAGCTGCACCATTTTACACTCCCACCAGCAGTGTGTAAGGGTTGCGATTTCTCCGCATCGTCACCAGTACTTGTTAATTCTCTGTCCTTTGGATTAGGATTCGCATCCTAGTGGGTGCGAAGTGGTCTCTCATTGTGCTTCTTTTTTAACTTATTGCAGTATAATTGACATATAACATTATATTAGTTTCAGGTTACAACAGAATGATTTGATATTTGCATATATTGCAAATCATTATGGTTTTGATTTGCATTTTTCTAACAGCTAATGAGGTTAAGTATCTTTTTACATGCTTAGTGGCAATTTGTCTTCTTTCCAGAACTATTTAGATTGTTTGCCAATTTTTAAAAATTGCATTGTCTTTTTATTATTTATTTGTCATAGTTGTTTATATACTCCGACTACAGGTCTCTTATCAGATATATGACTTGAAAATATTTTCTCCCACTCTGTGTGTTGTCTTTTCTCTTTCTTGACGTTATCCTCTGAAGCACAAAAGGTTTTTATTTTGATGATGTCCAGAAACCACTATCTAAGAAACCACTGCTTACTCCAAGGTTACAAAGATTTACACCCATTTTTTCTTCTAAGATTCTTAGAGTTTTCACTCTTACATCTAAGTCTCCGCTATGTTTTGAGTTGGTGTTTATACGTGGTGTGCAGTAGAGGTCTCGCTTCTTTCTTTCCCATGGGAATGGTATTCTTTGCATTTAGTCTGCTCAAATTTTACTGAGATTCTTGAATTTATAAACTTACATTTTTTCACCAAATTTGGGAAGTTTTCAGCCATTATATCATCCTTTGTTTTAGCACTACATTCTTTCTCATCTCTTTTAGAGATTCCAGTGACACAAACGTTTGACATCTTCATGTTGTCCTAAAGGTCCCTAGGGCTCTGTTCATTTTATTTCAATCTCTTTACTTTCTGTTCTTCAAGTTGGATCATTTCTATTCCTCTATCTTCAAGTTCATTAACTCTTTCCTCTATCATCTCCATTTAGCTGAGTCAACCCAGTAATTTTTTTCAAATTTTAGATATTGCATTTTGCAGTCCTAAAATTCACATTTGGTTCTGCTTTTATAATTTCTATTTCTCCACTGAGAATTCCCATATTTCCATATATTTCAAAAATATTCACCTTTACCTCATGGATCACTGTTATAATAGTGGCTTTAAAGTCTATCTGACAATTCCAACATCTGGGTCATCTCAGGGCAAACCTCTTTTGATTGTGTTTTCCCTTGAGAATTGGTCACATTTTCTGAAGATTTTAAATATTATGCCGTGTAATTCTGGGTCATATTAAAATTTCTTGAAAAATGTTGATTTTCTGTTTGTTTTAGCAATCAATCAACCCAGTTAGGCTTAGATCCAAGTTGTGTCTTACTTCTGTGAGTAGTAGTTCCAATGCCAGGTTGGTTTTCACAGGCTTTGCTACGTTCTTTGGATTACCCCTCAATGTGCCACTCCAGATTTGATCTGGGGCTAGGGCTGTGGTTTCTATCGTACTTCCGTTCTCAAGCCTTTGCTCAGCTTCTCTGGGTGTATTCTGTACTGGCTCAGGTTAGGGGTCATTCATACACAGAAGAATGATCTTCTCCAACTCCCCCTCTCAGATTTTCCCCACACTCTGCACTCCCAGGGTCCCCTTTCTCTGGTTCTTCAGGCCAGAAAGTCAGGGTTTCCTCAGACTTTCAACCTTCTGTGCCGTTCTACATGACTGTACCAGTCTTTAGGACAAAGTGATGAGAAAGAGAGAGAAAAAAACCCACACACTCTTTGTGAAACCCTCTTCTCCCAGTTCCTCTGTCCACAGGATGATTTTCCACTTGGGGTCTTCATTGCTCATGCCAACTCCACAGTGGGGCATTATGTGACTGGGCCTGGTCTTGGAGCAGGGCCAGGAGAGAAAAAAATTAGGGGACAAAAGAAAAACTGCAAGGATTCTCTCCACGATCCCTGGCTCCCAGGGGCTCTTTTCCCTCCACTGTCCTGAGAGACTGACTTGTTTTGGGGTTTTTGCCGACTGCGCTTGTTATGTAGTTTCCCATTTTGACCTGTTGTTGGGTCAAAACTGAGAGTCCAGACAAACACAACAGGAAACTCACCACTCCCTTTTGGATCCTTTTTGACTCCCCTCCCCAGTCTGTCTGCTCGTTTTTATTTTTCCAAGTCCTCAGGGAGTTGTCTTTTGCTTTTCGTCTTTTATTCTGTGTGTTTGGTTGCCACCACTAGGAAAAATGAGCTGCAGTGGGCTTACTTCGTTTTGGTCAGAAAGGGACCACTTCAAGGCACTTTTAGTGATCTATCTTCTTAATTTCTTGTTTGTTTACTGAATGACTCCCATCCCCGGCTTGAAGGAGCACTGCCATGCACAGGAGGTCTTGGTTCTTAATTCACTGTTAGATTCCTAGCACTCAGAAAACTATCTGGTCCATGGTGACTCCCAAATATTTATTGAATAAATGAATCTTTGTGCACTTTTTCCCAACATTTTAGATTTTACTTAAGATAATTTACTACAAGTTCAATTACAGGCCCAAAGGTATAATTATCTTTTAGATTGTATTCGTGATGTCAAATTCTTTCTAAATGTGCTCCACTCTACACTAATAAGTGAGAGTGCCTGTCTCATCACACTAGAACAGATTTTTTAAAACATTTTCTAATCTATAGGTGAAGATGTTATTGTTATTTTTACCTCTACCACATACTTTTAACCCAAGCATCCCTGGATCTTCTAAAGAAATCTCCATTACCAAAACAAGGCCATCCTGCCAGAGGCTCTGCACCTTCTGCCTTTGAAACTCCCCCAAAGGGGGCCCTTCTGCAGACCCTCCTGCTGGAGAAGAAAGAGGAAGTGTGTTTTGTAAGAGCAAGAACTGAACCGTGGATAACGCTTTGCAAAAAACACCACTGGTTTCCACTACCTTCTTGACCTCCATCTGCAAGGTGGTTGTCAATTCTCTTCTGAAGCAATTCAAGTGGTATTTTTCCACTAGAAAATCTCCAGTAACGATCATCCCATGTGCTTCTAGTCTCCAGGAACAGGGTTAGGTCACTTGAATCAGCCTTCTTGTTTAAAGCAACTAAAAATACTGGATAATTTTTTTAATCACATGAAAAACATTTAAAACTTGATGATGGGAGAAACTCCTGGATAATTTTTAAAATTAAAGGCTTTAACCAGGGACGTAGCCAAATACTGGAGTTTTAAAGTTCTGTGGGAATTTGCCAATACCAAACTCTTGGGCTCGAATTCAGTGGCTTGGGTTCAGGGACAGAAGTTATGGCCCAGGACTCACTCAAGATGGGTAATCTTTTACATGCGATTTTAAGCCACAGGCTTTCCAGTCATGGTAAATGCCAAACAAAGCTTCCCCGTGCCTCAGTCCCGCTCACCCCAGTGAAATGCGGAGGAAACTGTCTCAGGAGGAGCAGAGCAGAAAAAGTGAAAGAAAATGTAGAAAATAAAGAAAGAAAAAGCCCATGAGTAGTTCTGGTCTGCACGCACATTTTCGCTCTGGGAAAGCGTGAGCTGAATCCGCCAAGGAACCTCAGGCTGCACATTCGGTCTGAGGTGGTCCACACTGGTGGTGCCCACAGGCTTGGAAACAGCAGACACAGCACTCCTCTGAAGGAGAGCACATGATCTGTGTCTTCAAGAAACCCCTACAAAACTTTTCAAGACAAACGACCATCAAGCCATCAGGTGTACTTTCCACATTAGCATAGTAAGCCACCTGAAGCAGTTCTGATGCATGGTGGACAGAAGCATCAGGGTTTGTGCCCGAGGGAGCTGGAAGAATGGATACTCTGACTTTCTCTCCTTCCTCCCTCTGATCTTGTCCTTTGGCTTCTTACTGGCCCAACCCAACTGAAGCCCGACAGTGGGGAGCCTGTCTATTTAGTCCAGAAGGATTCCAGGAATTCTGTCAACAAAACTCTTGGTCTGTATATGTGTGTAGAGTGTCTGATGACGTAACTTAGTATTGTCAATAGATGTTCATTTCCTTCCTCCCACCGTATTTTAATGTACATCTGTCATTGGGACAAATTGCACATTAAATCACTAACAATCTGTAGAGGGAAGGAAAAGCTATCGCCCTTCTCCTCATCCCCTCCTCGCTCTTCTTCAAAATGAAGGAAACACTGACCTAATGTTCTTTCGAGACCATGCATACCAGTAAATACGATCACTATGGTTTTTTTTTTGTTTTTTTTTTTTTAAAGATTTTATTTTTTCCTTTTTCTCCTCAAAGCCCCCCGGTACATAGTTGTGTATTCTTCATTGTGGGTCCTTCTAGTTGTGGCATGTGGGACGCTGCCTCAGCGTGGTCTGATGAGCAGTGCCATGTCCGTGCCCAGGATTCGAACTAACGAAACACTGGGCCGCCTGCAGCGGAGCGCGCGAACTTAACCACTCGGCCACGGGGCCAGCCCCGCGATCACTATGTTTTAAAAGACAGGGAAGTGAATGTGACTTTCTCTAAGGTCTCTGCCACCCACAACACTACACTGAGTTCAGGGCCAGGGGATGCCCCAGGCAGGCACAAGTCACTTGCTCTCATTTTACTTCATTCTGGAGCATTAACACTTTTTTATTAGTTCTGCCTCCAGAGTTGGATGGTTGATGAAACTGAACGTTGTGTGCTTGAGTCTAGCTAACATCAGTGATGAGGACTTAGAGGCACTCAAAGAGTTACAAAAGCACCATGTCGTCCTGGGTGTATGTCTAGAATTTGATGAAGAGAAAGAATATTAGAAGTTGGTATTCCAGCATCTTGGTAAAATACTATTAATAGTTACAGAATTACACTCCCATTCACATCAGAATCAATTGACGTGGTATTTGAATCTAATTTCGATGATTGTCTTATGTTCTTATCTCTACTAGGAACAATCTCTATTTTAGTCCCCATTTCATTGCATTACGAAGGCTTGTGTTCACCACTGGACAGAAGTCACAGACTCTATCTTATTCATTTATGTATCCCCAAACTTATCAGTCTCTGATAAGTAGTAGGTACTCATTCTTTCATTAATATTGTCATTTGGCAAAATTTTATTGAGCACTTATTAAGTGATAGGAACTGTACCAGAAGCTGGGGAACACAGTAGAAACAAAGTGGCAAAAAAATTGCTGCTCAGAGGAAATTCTATTGTAATGGAAGAGACAGTTAATATTACAAGACATATAAATAAAGCATATAGTATGTCAAGAATTGGTACTAAGAAGAAAAGAAAAGCAGGGTACACTGGAGCCGGCTATACTGGCTTGCAAAAATCAATGGTTATATTTTCAGGAATTTTGCAAGGCAGTTGTCATCATCCTGGTCACTTAAAATTGGCCATGGTGAAAGTATTTACACCACGGAAACAGGCAAGCACTACAAATGGGTGCTCTCCATCTCCCCAGCTGCAAGCCAGCTATTGAATATTTATCAGAACACTGTGTACCATGGGCTACAGTGAGTGTGGAGGACAGCTAACTCCTCTGTTAGACAAAGTGGCTAAAGAAGGCTTCACTGAGATCGAGCATTTGCGCTGAAGTGAAGTAAGGAAGCTTCGGCCACATGGCTACCAGAGGAAAGAGCATTCTTGGCAGAGGGCAGAGCAAGCGCTAACGGCTTGAGGTTGGGTGGAGTGAAAAGAGGGAACAGCGGGTCACGAAGCCAGAGAAGTCATGGGGCCAGATCACAGTGCCTGCACATCACCGTAAAGACTTTGACTCTGACTCTAAGGGAGACGCAGGCTTCAGAGGATTCTGAACAGCATGGTAATGTGATTCAATCTACATTTTAACAGGTTCATTCTGGCAGATGTGTTGTAAATAGACCAAAGTCGGCAAGGATAGAAGAAGCAGGCCAAGGAGGAAGTCACTGCAGTAACCCAGAAGACCCAGGTGACAGGTAGCAGTGGCGGGAGCAGTGTGTCTCAGTGGAAGTGGTTCCTTCACATTTTCACAGTAGAACCTACAAGATTTACTAAAAGATCAGATGACTCCAGATTTTCTTGAGTGACTGGAAGGACTGAATTTCTACTTACCAAAATGGAGACCACTGGGAGAGGGACATGTTTGGGGGTGAAGGAAGGGGTACAGTGTAGATGAGTAGCGCAGGGTCAGACATGTTACAGTTGGCATGTTTCTTAGATGTCTACTTAGTGGATGTCCTCACTCTGAGATTTATGCTCGGCCTCATCCAGAGCGCCTTCCCTCCCGGGCTTTCCATAAGTTCCCCACCTGCAACAGTTGCCTGCAAACTAGGACCACAGCTGTGTGTTTGGACCCACAAAGTGACAAGCCTCACTTTGTTACTGTGTCCCAGGCGGCTCTGTCAGCTGTCCATTTCTGCCTCTGAAGCCCTTTGCTCTGCCTTGGGTGACCTGGCCCTGATAGGCATGGAGCCATGGGCACAGTGGGCTGACCTTTGAAAACCATCCTTCAGTTGCCAAATATTAATTTGGTCCGGGGCCCCGGGAAGGTGTGGAAGAGTGGACACACAGACATGGAGTTCTGATCGCTGACTCTGCAGTGACCCTTGGTCCTGGGATGTCTGCCCAGAGTCAGATGATGATGTGCTCAGGAATCTCCCACCTAAAGGACGGCTGGCAGAACACAGAAGTCCAAGGACACAAAGTGCAAAAGAGGAGGTGGAGAAGAAGATTCTCATCCACACTGAGAAAGTGTGAGAAGGCAAACCGAACATCTTGTGGGGAGTCAAACTGTGAGCCCGCGTTTGCACCTGTGGGGGTGTGTCCTCCAGCATGTCCGCCTCTCCCTCCCGGGCGTCTAACCTTGGGGCAGCACATTAGGAAAGGGAGACATTAGCATGCACTGGACTCTGGATTTTAGGCTTTCATGCTGCGTCTCAATTAATCAAAGATTTGCCATAAAACCCAAGCGGCAGTGGTCCACACCAAGGCACGTCGTGAAATATGAGCTGATTAATCTCCTTCTCATTTGTATGATAATTAAAATTCTAAGTTTTAATTCCGTTAATTGTCCTCCCACAAGGAGGCTGATTGGGCTTTCCTAATGCACTCTGTGACAGTCCTCTTCCCACAGGGTGGCTTTGTTGCCTTTATGGTTCAAGGTTTCCCTGTCATCAATCAAGGCCTGGAGATAAGTGTGTGCTTATCGCTCCAGCACGTTCTGACATGAGTCGGCAAGGAGCCGCGTCCGTGCCCATAAATCAAATGCTGAAAGTCATTTGGTATTTTATCAGGATGTCAGGCCAGCTCTGTGAATATCCCTTCCTCTTAACGAACAATTAACTTGCTAAATGCAATAAGGCGCCCAATACATCTGAGTTGCACAGGCGGTGGCTGAGCATGTCCTGGGTGAACCAGGAGGCAACTATCGCATCAGCACTCACCAAGGAAGTCCAAGTGCAGGTCTGCTGTATTGATGACAAGCTTCTAAAGGACAAAGGTGTCTGTTCAGACCCTGCCTCAGAGCTCAGGAAGGGAAGGCAGAAAGGAACTATCAGGAGGCAGGTTCTCTGCAAAACACTATATGGCAGAGCTGTTTTTACTCCAGAATTGCACAGTAAATTCACACATTACATATTCCATGAGGGAGATTTTATTACATCTGCTTTCCATTTGAGGAAACTGAGGCACGGTAAGATTAAGTGAAATACTAGAGTCTCATGGACCATAAGTGGCAGGATTTGCATTCAACTTTATATGACCTCCAAGGTCTTAAACTAGTGGACATCCCATCTATGATAACAGAAATCTCTAACTTATTGAGCACCTGCTGTGTGCCAAGTACAATCCTGGGATCTTTACATACATTATTTCTAATCTTTACCCTAGTCCTTAGACCCGGATTGAAGCATTAAATCTGCTGAGGAAAGGGACAACAAGTCAAGGATGGTCTCTTGCGACAAATGGTGCCTTAATAAATCACTGGGCATTTGGTTGGATGTGCCTGGGTCATTCAAAAAGGGTGGAGTTTGAAAGGAGGAGGTTGGTCAAGCCACTATGTAAAACGGGTAGTGAATGTATTGATGTAAACACTTTATAGAGTATCTCACTTCTTCGGGAGGAGTGAGAATAGGTGTGTAGTGGCCGCCATAATGGGCTATTTAATGAACCCCTATGCAACCATCCCATTGCCCAGGGTTAATGGGTGATCTCTCCCTTGAATTGACATCCTATAGAGGTATGATCAGACTACAAGAAGTATCTGCCACTATTTGGAGAAGTTTTAGTGGTGTGACTCCCACACTTACCGGCCAATAGATGTGGACCACCATGCCTTTGGCTGGTGCCTACCTACGGCTGAGCCAGCACTGCTGAACCAGGTGTTGAATCCACAACACATTAGTAAGGTTTTCCCTGCCAGTAAACCAGCGACCATTGGTCAGACGGTTACAAAACAAAAGAAAAAATAACCCTTCCTCTGTTGCTTAGTACTATGACATCTTTATTTGAAAATTCTCAGCAGAACATGGCATAAATAGTATATTCACAAAGCGAAAAGCCAGTGTACATTATAATGGCTTTTGTGACCATTTCTCCTTCCTTTAATAGAGATAAGAATAAAAGGTACTGGTGCTGTGAAGTGAGGAAAATCCACAATGCCCGATGTACAACGAGTCAGGATTTGGATAATGTTACAATTATTCAAGATGGGACAGGAAAATATCAGCACAACATGGCTGTTTAAGGGGGAGTAAGGAAAACCCTGAATAGGTTAAAAAGACACGCAGAAGAAGAACCAAATGCAACACCATTACAAGTAGTTTAAAAAACTCTCCATGATATTCAAGATGAAGATGTCCTGTTGATGCTTCCAGAAATAAACTCGTTAAGGAGGCAAATAAATAGAATTCAAAACAGATATCAACCTCCAAACCCAACTTCATTACACAGAATTGAAATTCTAGAGAAGTATAAGGTGACCAGATATGGAGAAACATTTCTTAGGCATGGTTCTGGTGTTGAAGATAATGAAAGAACTATTATTTACACAACTTATGATGATATTCAATATTTAAGTGTGAGTGCCACATTATTCGGTGATGACACCTTCACGAAGGCACCAAGAAGTTCCCTCAGTTACTTACTGCGCTCAGTGTAGTGTTAGGTTATACTATGCCATTGATTTATGCGCTAACTATGAAAACGCAAGAAGACACTTACAGATATATATATGAGGAAGTACTTGCATTTGCACGGGAAACAAATCTCTACATTAACCCTTCATTGTGCATAATGGATTTAGAGATTGAACATACGAACGTGATTTGACTGGTCCTACCAAATGCACAAGTAAAAAGGATGCCTGTTTCACTTTTCACGATCACTGCAGAAAAAAGTATCTTCTTTGGGTCTAACACACGAGTATAAGACAAGTAATGGAAAATAACATCCATAAGTGTGTGTTCATGTTGTTTGGACTGCCATTTGTGATTTTGGAAGATGTAAATGAAAATTTAAGTACACTGTGGAGAATGCAGAAGAAAATTTGGATGACCTAATAGATTATTTTGAGAGAGTATATGTCCATGGAAGATGTCGTCAAGGCAGAAGAAGACCAGAAGCTCCAAGATTTCCACCAGAAACTTTGAATGTTTGTACATCAGTATGAATGGTGATCACAGGACAAACAACACAGTGGAAGGCTGGCAGAGCAAATTTCAAAAGCTGATGGTAGTGCGTCATCCTTCAATCCAGAGATCTATTGAAGGGTTAAAAGGTGAACAAATGAAAAGCAATGAACAAGTTATCACCCAGGTTCTTGGTGGTAACCCTCAAACATGGCCACCAATTTCTTGACAATAACAACACAAATTCGTATAACTGAAATTGTTACAGATATAACAAATACGAAGTCAATAATCAGGCTGATATATACTTGAGAGCAACTGTTCATCAACTTAAGAGTAACTCTGCCAAATGTCATGATGAGGAAGAACAAGAATAAATATGAAATCCAAGATTCATCATGAATTAAAAGAAAATAATGTAAATAAAATTTTAACAATGTTAAATGTTTGTATTATTTAATGACTCATGGGCCAAACATATCAATGGACATTTTGAACAGGATAAAATTTCACAAACTTTTTTGGTGTGGACCAAAGGTTTCCGTGGAGATTTTGGACAAGATAAAATATCAAGGATATAGGACCTTTTTGGTGTTGATCGAATGTGTCTGTGGGTGTTTTGTATGGGACAAAATATCAAGGACCTTTTGGTTTAGGCCAAATGTCTCCATGAATGTTTTGGACAGGACCAAATGTCCTGCAAGGAAGAATACATATCATAATATTCCTTTTATGTAAAACTGTAGACAATGAAATTTATCAATCTGACAGAACGCAGATGAGTGGTTGCCTGGAGAGGGGAGGCGTCGAGGGATGAAGGGAACTACCATGAAGCATAGGGAAACTGTTCAAGGTCACGGCTATCTTCACTCTCTTGATGGCAATGATGGTTTCACTAGTGTTTGCATAGGTTGAAACAAATCAATCTGCGCACTTTACATAGGTTCAGTTTATTGCACGTCAATGATATCCCCAACAGACCTGCTAAAGTGTTATCAGAACCAGGCTCACCCCTCTCTCCTCACACTGGTTTCATGCTGTTCCTCTGATCACCAGGCACGACCTTGCTCCAGGCCTTTTGCATCAATATGACTCATGTTTGCTTCCTTTAGACATTTATACAAGTTTCACCTTCTCGGTGAGTCCTCCCATATGTTTCCTGTTCCTGTTGTAAGAAATTACCACCATCTTACTGGCTTAAAACATCACAAATTTATTCTTTTACAATTCTGGAGGGCAGAAATTCAAAATGAGTTTTAAGAGGCTAAAGTCAGGTGTCACCAGGGCTGGTTACCTCTGGAGGCTGCAGGGGAGAATCTGTCCATTGCCTTTTCCAGCTTCTAGAGGCTGCCAGTGTCTTACTTGTTATGTGTTTTTCCCAGTAAACTCTAAATTCCACAAAGGCAATGATTTGCTTTGTCCACTGAGCTATTTCCTAGTTCCTGAAAAATAGTAGGTGTTCAATAAATAATAACTGACTAAGAGAAGGGATTTTGTCTCAGCGACCCTCACACATGCCTTGCTTCCCCTATTGCCTCTACCCACACAGAATCTCAAGGGGCAGGTACTCTTGCTGTTTAAAATTTGAGTGATGATTCTTGTCATCAACCCAGAGACTGTTGGGGGTTTAGAAAACAGGATGACTGAGCTGTACCCAAAATCATGATCCTTTTGTGCCAGCATCATGAGGATAGTCATGTAATATCTTGAAAAATCTGGGGTCGGGTGGGCAACAATGCCGTCCCTTGTAGCAGGTGCTGGAATTAACTCCGACTATCACCTCAAATACCTCCTCATACCCCTGCTTGACCAGAAGCTCTCAGAGGGCAAGACCTTGTCTTCGCTTTTCTAGAAACTCTTTCCTCTGTAAGAGTTCAATGACTAGTCAATCAATGGAATCAAATTCAATGGACTGAATCCACTTGCTCAATCTTCATTTTAATAGGATGGATTTTGTCTTACTTTCTTTTTCGGTTTTATTGAGATATAATAAACACATAACATTGGATTCATTTAAGGTGTACAACATAAAGACTTGATATACGTATACACCGTGAAATGATGACCACAATAAAGTTAGTTAACATTCATTTTTAATGTTGTCTTTTTAAATAGATTTAACACTTTATTAGGACTCTGGTGTTTTGCACGCAAAAGACCCCTTCTGTTTCAAATGCTTTTGGATTTTTCCATTTTATTGAGATGGAAGATAGGTTTCTACCCACTTACTAGCTTTGACCAAGGGTTTCAGAACAGATATTCTTTTACCTTACTCAATAGTGAGTGCAAACTTATCCCACAAAAAGGCTGACTAGGAAAGCACACTGAAATGCAGACAAAATAAGATTTTTAGGGTCACAAAATGGTGTCTGAGTTTAGTATCTATTGAGTACTTATGTGTCAAGCCTTCTGCAAACCACTCTGGACACAAGATCTCCTTTGGCCTCTAAGAGATCTGAAGTTCAGAGTGGAGACGTAAGTGGCACGCTGGATCCACCCATGCTATTTCCGTCATCTCATAATGACACCAAAAATGCCCTTGGAAAAGAGTAAAGGACTATGAATGGTTAGTAGCTATGACAATAATGAAAACAGTGACAGCTGTGAAGACAGTCCCCACATATCTGCCTTTCCGTTTTCACTGAGTCATGTCACTAAATCAACTTCCCCTCTGAGTGTTTAACTCCTTCATTTGTTTATTAATTCACTCATTCAATAGATAATTATTCAACTCAGAATAACTTCAATGATGCATAATATGAATTTTAGGTGCCATCCCCCTAGAAAATCTGCCCTCCCAGAATTACTTTCAGAAGTAAGTTGGACCCTCCCGTCGCTTTTGGTGTATCACCTCTGCCCTTTTTCTATGCAATACAGATATCGCTTCTTGTTGGAATTCTGGAATTAATACGAAAGGGGAGTGGGGCACATAAATCACTCGTGAACAAGAGGGCTGACCCTGTCCTTTCCTGCCTCCTCAGAACATCGCTAATTATCAGTATCAGGAAATGCTAAACTCAGTGGTAGGCTAATCCGAATCCTGGAAGCTCTGAGATGGCCTGGGAGGATATCATCCACCTGCCTCCAGCTCCAGCCTGGATCCTTCTCTTTTCTACCTTCCATGTGCATGGCCCCCTTAAAAACTACCATGAAGCACTACTCCCTCACTGCCAACCTGGCTCCTCTGTGAATCTGCTCTTTCCAAAGATGTCCAGAGACACGAAGAGTAATTGACCAGCTCTACCCCAAAGGCTCCAGGAACAGGAGTCTGATATAAGTGGGAGGGAGAAGTTAGGCTCAAGATGTCAAGACCAAAAAATATCAAGTCCAAGAAGGTCATTCTGGTTGAAGAGCCTCAAACTGCCAACAATCAGATAGGTAAAGAGGGGGCCGAGCCCAGCAGCTAAACTGCCCATGAGAAGACAGACAAGAGGATCTCAGGATCTCTCACCAGAGGGAAGAATCTTGCGTGCCACCCCTTCTCTTCCACACTACTTGATGCGAGTGGGTGCGCTTCATGCCAGGCACCAAGTGCAACTGTGAAGCAATCAGGGGCCCAAAGGTGACCCCGACACCTGTAAGGCAGAGACAAAGGGTTCTCTGTCTCAAGAGTCTGGGAAATTAAGGGTTTTTGCTTCAAGGCTGTCTCTCTTGAGAGGTTGGGTGATACAATGAAAGAAGCAAATGGTCTGGAGTCAGCTAGACTTTATTTCAAGTGTTGATTATTATGCAAATTCGAGCAAGGTAGCTATTTCTCCACAGCTCAGTTCACTTTCCTCATTTATTAAAAGGGGCCCATTGAGTACTTCATTCTCAGGTAACAGAAGATCTGATACCAACATGCAGAAGTCCTTATTCTGGGAAAAGTTGGCAATTGAGGCTTCACCATAAGTGCAAAAGAAGACTATGTTAATGTTGACAAAGAATAAGTAAACCATGTAAGTAATAATGCCATAAAAGTCCGTTGGAAGCTGGTGTTTCATATGCCAGATTAGGGCCTGGTCCTTACTGTGCTTCTTCATGTCCCCAGGCTCTGTTCTTTCAATAAATCCACTGTCTAAGGAAACCTGGGCACATTTCTGCTCCTGATAACCTGAGGCCACCCAAATTCAGCAAGAACACACATGGCAAATTTGGATTCCACAAGATGTTGGCTTGAGGAGGTCTCTCTGACAGCCATCACAGGCAGAGGAGCCCTCCTCCTACTTGCCCCAAAACGACCTGTTCACGCCTTTCCCAGTCATTTGCACAGTTGCTCTCCTTACCCACACCCCTCACCTCCCAAAGGCCCACCAGTTCTTCAAAGCCCAGCCCTACCTCCTCTGTGAATATGTCTGGCCTGTCCAGCTCCACAGTCTCACCTTTGATTTCTCAAAGCAGTGATGGCACACATCACATGCATACAGCACATGCATACAGCACATTTGCATAC